>NW_024061773.1:600000-799156 GCF_006381635.1 Hibiscus syriacus | reverse complement strand
TGTCATGCAAATATGTTAGAAATGATATAGACATTATGTCATAAGCTATTTGCAGTAATTTAACAGCCAACTCGATCAGTCTAATATCAATATCATAAATATTGGTCCAAAGTATGTTATCTGTTGTTTTATATGTTAGAAAATTGATAATCAATCGATTTGATACTTGATATGAGATGTGACTTGAATCCATAATGGAAAGTTTCTTTACCTTCAATATGAAAGATGGATTTCTTTCCAAGGCGCTATGCTCCTGTGTAATTAAAAGTAATTAATGAGTCGAAATATTATTAGGGTAAATTATGCATTTAGTACCTAAACTATTAATTTTGGTATGTTTTGGTACTTAAATTTTCATTTTTTTGTAAATTATACCTAAAGTTTACTTTTTATTTCATTTAAATACCCCATCGTTAAAAACTTAACACATTTAGTAACTTGATAACTCCGTAAAAGACCACGTTTTGGGTCTTTTTACTTAGGTTATTGTTTGCCTAAAAGCCATTTGTCATAGCATTTTAGTTGCATATAGTTGCATATAGTATACATTTGCATGAGGTGGATAAGTTTTGCCGAGGCAAACTTTATTTAGTTCAACTGATGATGCTTTAGAGGAAGATTGTTGGTCGATTGTGTTTATGCAGGAAATGACGAAAGAGGAATTTATTTCCGAGACAGAGCAATTCTTTAGGGCTAGAAGAACACATGAAGACGACAGTGAGGAACAAATATTTTTGCCAAGGCAAGATTTATCTTACAAGTATGACGTGGCTCAACAGAACTGCTGATGTCACTTGCCCAGCTTCATCCACACGTGCAATTATGCCCTCATCAAGGAAATTGACCACTTCTAGCTACTATGTCATTTATAAATGGGTATGTCAACGAGGGTATTTAGAGAATTTCCAAGGGCACTAAACCCTAGAAAATTCCATTACAAATACACCATCATAGCTTTTCAAAAGGCGGCGAAATCAAGGAGAAAATATACCCTAGGCTTGGAGTAAGTGGCTGTAGCACCCTATTTCCACCATTCCCACTCGATCGTACTTGGTGCCCTCCATAGTTGGGCTTCATCGAAGCAACGACCAAACCCTCGAGAGAGGCCAGCCGTTGGAACAAGTGTGGTGGTGATCAGAATGTCACGGCAGAGCTTTTATTTTGGGAGTATTTCTTCTTTTTTCTTCATCTTCATATCTTGTTAAGGGTTGTACTTAAAATAATGATTTGTGGATGATATTCACCGCACCATGAACTGTTTTACTTGGTGTTGGTTATTGTTTTGTTGAATGTTATTTGCTTGTTAATGATGATGCAATTTGTTTATGCTAAGTGTTATTTTGTTCACTGTTTAAATATTTTGCCTTGACACTGTAAGAGCCTTTGAGATATTGCCTGGTGCCTTGGAAAAACATTCCTAGACTTTTCAAGAGCTTTCGAGAGATTTCCATTTTTCTAGGAATAAATGCCTAATACGAGAGAGTTAGGGTAGATCTATGTGAACAACGGAACTAATCCGGGATGGTGAGGTTCTAATCCGCCTTAGAGATAAGGAAATTCGAAAAAAGGGGTAAATACTTGAGTAAGATAGGCAAAGACTACAGTTTAAGCTGAGGGGTATTGCCACAACAACAATTTGACAAACCAAGGGTTGTAGCTCACGCCGAGTAGTATTGCCGTAGCAACTGTCCTAGAATACTATAGTAATCCTGTCAAGCAGCCTAAACATAGCACACTAAATCATTCTTAGCTTGAAATAACTTCTTGCCATAGCAAAACCAACCTAAGTGCTCCGTAAGAAGTCTGATTGTGTGAGGTTTTTCTGAATATATTGATCTCAACATTTTATTTGCTTCGACAACTCTTATTTGTTTACTTTTGCATAATTTTCTTGTCTCAACCAAACTTTTTTGCAGACCATACTTTACAATATTTTTCCATCTGTTTATACAATTTTTTCCCGTTTGCTTTCCTCTTTGACAAGAACTGTAGGACTAGCTTGTGACACCTAGTTCTAGCTGTAGCAAAACATCAAAAATTCCCACCAATCCCTGTGGAGACGATACTCAACTTACTACTATTTTACTTGCATCGATTGTGTACACTTGCACAGATTTGCTTGCCTTAACATATACATTTACAAGCGATCAAGTTTTTGGCACTGTTGTCGGGGATTAGCAACTGGAGGAATTTTGATAATTTTTGCCATAACAAATTTTTATTTTCTTGTCACATTTTTTTATTAAGTTTAACTCATTTGTTTGTTATTTTCTTTTGTAGGTTTTTGTCGTTGTATGACCAGGAGATCTGCTGATGAACCATTAATACTAATCGACCCCGAGATCGAACAATTATTCAGACGAAGGCGACATACTCAGCGTCCCAGAGACTATATGAATCGACTGCAGTATCAAGTTGATAATAATTTGAAAGAATAGTCAAATCTTGACGTCGAAGAAAATAATATTCCCCAAAATGTTGCAAGACCACGAGCTATATGAGATCACTTAAATCCTATTCTCGATGATCTCGACCTTAGAATCGTGGCACCGAAAATACATGAAGCTCACTTCAAACTCAAGCCAGTGATGTTTAACATGCTCAATTCTATCGATCAATTTGGTTGCTTGCCAAATGAAGATGCTAGACAACATGTGAGTGTTTTCCTTGAAGTGTGTGACTCGTTTAGACAAAAAAAGTGTGCATGAGGATGTGCTGAAACTAATATTATTCCCTTACTCTTTGCTTGACCGAGGAAGAGCGTGGTTAAGTGGAGTCCCATCCGACTCAATGGAATCTTGGGCTGACTTATGCAAAAATTTTCTTCTTAGAAACAACTCGCCCAATATGCACACCCAGCTCCCCAATGACATCGCAAGTTTTCACCAAAACGATGATGAATCTATGTATGAGTGATGGGACAAATACAAAAGTTTGCTTCGCAAGTGCACTAACCATGGATTCCACAACTGGACTCAAATCATCATGTTTTATAACGGTGTCAATGCACCTACTCATATGATGTTGGATGCGTCGAAAAATGGCACTTTGCTCGATAAATCACCCAAGAAAGCCTTTGATATACTCGATCAGATAACCAATAATGACTATCAATTCCTATCTACAAGGCTTGGAACTGGCATGAAAATATATGGGCCGTATGAACTTGACAGTAAGGATTCAGTTTCTGCCCAACTTTCTTCCATAACTAACATGCTAAAAAATTTGTAGCGTTCCAGTGAGGTGAAAGAAGTCAAGGCAACTAACTTAGCATTCATTTTCTGCCAGGGCAACCATCATGAGAGTGAATGCCCAAAAAACCAGGAGTCCATCAATTTCGTGGGCAACTTCAATAGAAGCAACAACAACCTCTACTCTAATACATACAATCCTGGATGGTGATAACATCCAAATTTTTCATGGGGAAATCAATGGAACAACAATAACAATTATGCAAGCAATTTTAACATGCCACAACAAAACATTTTTGACTCCCTTGAAGCTTCACTACAGGAATTTATGGCCTTGACCAAAGATTTCATGGCTTCAATAAAGATCTTGATACACGAGCACTTATTGATAATCAAGAATCAAGGTACTTTATTACAAAGCCAAGCAGCTCTATTACAAAGCCATAGTTCATCATTAAGAGCATTAGAGAATCAAGTGGGCAAAATAGCCACATCAGTACATTCTCGGCCGTAAGGAACCATCCCTAGTGATACTCAAGTTACCAAGCCTCATGGGAAGGAACAATGCAGTGCGCTTACACTTAGGAGTGGTACCCGAATTAATCTTAATGATAAGTTTGGGGGTGTGATATCTCCATAAAAGACCATGTTATGGGTCTTTTTACTTAGGTTATTGTTTGCCTAAAAGCCATTTTTATAGCATTTTAGTTGCATATAGTTGCATGTAGTAGTATACATTTGCATGTGGTGGATAAGTTTTGCCGAGGCAAACTTTATTTGGTTCAACTGATGCGACTTTAGAGGAAGGTTGTTGGTTGGTTGTGTTGGTGCAGGAAATGATGAAAGAGGAATTTATTTGCCGAGATAGAGCAATTCTCCAAGGCTAGAGGAATACAAGAAGATGACAGTGAAGAACAGATTTTCTTGCCAATGCAATATTTATCTTGCAAGTCTGTTGTGGCTCAACATAACTGTTCATGTGCCATCATACCCTCATCAAGGAAATTGACCATTGCCAGCTGCTATGTAATTTATAAAACGGGTATGTCAACGAGGGTATTTAGGGAATTTTCAAGGGCACTAAACCTTAAAATTCCCCATCATAACTTTTCAAAAGGCGACGAAATCAAGGAGAAAATATACCCCAGGCTTGGAGTAAACGACTGCAGCACCCTACTTTCCACCGTTCCCACTCGACCGTCCTTGGTGCCCACCATAGTCGGGCTTTATTGGAGCAGTGGCCAGGTCCTCGAGAGAGGCCGACCGCTGGAACATGCATGCTGGTGATCAGAATGTCATGGCAAACCTCTTATTTTGGGAGTGTTTCTTCCTTTGTTCTTCGTCTTCATATCCTGTTAAGAGTTGTACTTAAAAGAATGATTTTTGGATGATATTCAGCGTACCATAAACTGTTTTACTTAGTTTTGGTTATTGTTTTGTTGAACGTTATCACTCTTATTTTTACTTTAAAGTTGTTTTCACTCTTATTATCATATTTTATCATAATTAATGGATAAACATTTTACGATTCAACTTCCAGGATTGTTGGCTAGCTATGAAGGTGTGGCAGATTGAAATTCTGATAACTGGAAGTTTAAATGTACCAATCCAATTCATTCATGAGAAAAGAAAAGTTGTATCTATATTGCATGAAACACACAGCAAAAAGAAACAATCAGACATATCAAATTGAAAAACCATAAACCAAAAAGAAAGGGGTTTGGGGAGATGGTTGACCTCTTTTTCATTAGCATAGACATCATGGCACTGTCTGTGTATATCTATAACCAGCCTGCAAAAAAATGGTATATCGGGATGGTTTTACCTTTTTTTCATTAGACTCCTTGGGTTCCTAAGCTCCAACCACCGTGGAGATGAACAGACCGATCGGTTTATCGTCCCCCAGGTAATCACTCACTCTCCTTTTTTTTACTCTTTTTCCATACTGTAAAAATATTTGGTTGTTATTGTTTTTCGAAACTAAAAAAGTTTTTTTCTTTCATCGTTGTTATTTGAAACTAAAAAGGTTTTTTTGTTGTTATTCAGGACTGAAATAAAAACAAGTAAAAATATATACACCTTAAATTATTTTTGTATTGCTTCTGCAAAAATTGGAACAAAAAAAAACTCCCATATTACACTGTTGTTTTCGGTTTTATACCAGATGTTACAGATTTTTCGAAAAAGTAAATGATTACATTTTCTTTTTTTTTTGAGTTTACGTGGAGTGCTTGGTGGTGGCATGTTGCAGCAACAACCTCCTTTTATTGGGGGAAGAGATCGACAGAAAATGAGGCAGTGATTGGGGCGGATACACTAGGTCTAGGGTTAGGTTTAGGTTAGGCCCAGGTCGGGTTTGGTTAGGGCCTAGTTTGGGTTTTGATTTGGGTGATATAACAGGGTTTGGTTTGGGCCCAGTTTAAGGTTTGGTTTAGGTGTTGTAATAAGGTTTGGTTTGGGCTCAGTTTAGGGTTTTGTTTGGGTATTGTAATAATAATAAATAAAAATAATAGAATCATATATAATGAAAAAAATTCGATTACAGGTATAATCGCTTGTAAATGTATATGCTAAGGTAAGCAAATCTGTGCAAGTGTACACAATCGATGCAAGTAATATAGTAGTAAGTTCAGTATCGTCTCTATAGGGATTGGTGGGGATTTTTGATGTTTTTCTACAGCTAGAACTAGGTGTCACAAGTTAGTCCTACAGTTCTTGTCAAAGAGGAAAACAAAGGGGAACAAATGGTATAAATAGATGAAAAAGTATTGCCGAGGCAAGAAATATTGTAAAGTATGGTGTGCAGAAAAGTTTGGTCGAGACAAGAAAACTATGCAAAAGTAAACAAATAAAAGTTGTTGAAACAAATAAAAATGTTGAGTTCAATATATTCAGAAAAACCTCACGCAATCAAACTTTTTACGGAGTACTTAGGTTGGTTTTTCCATGGCGAGAAGTTATTTCACACTAAGAATGATTTAGTACGCTATGTTTAGGCTGCCTGACAGGATTACTAGAGTATTCTAGGACGGTTGCTACGACAATACTACTCGGCGTGAGCTACAACCCTTGGTTTGTCAAACTGTTATTGTGGCAATACCCCTCAGCGTAAATTGTAGTCTTTGCCTATCTTACTCAAGTATTTACCCCTTTTAGTCGAAAAAAACTCTTTCCTTATCTCTAAGGAAGATTAAAACCTAACCATCCCGAATTAGTTTTGTTGTTCACGTAGATCTACCCTAACTCTCTTGATATTAGGTATTTATTCCTAGAAAAATGGCAATCTCTCGAAAGTTGTTACAAAGTCTAGGAATGTTTTGCCAAGGCACCAGGAAATCTCTCAAAAGCTATTACAGTGTCAAGGAAAAATATACAAAACAACACTTAGCATAAACAAATTGCATCAGTCTTTTAACTTAAGTTATTGCTCGTCTAAACAAAGTATGCACAACATTTTAGTTGCATTTAGTTGAATTTAGGTTATATTTACTGGTGGTGGATAAGTTTTGCTTCGGCAAGATTTATTTGGTTTAACTGATGCTGTAGAGGAGAAAGGGTGTGTGGATTATGTTTGTGCATGAAACTTATAGAGGAAGAACATTTCAGTCGCGACAAAGTAATTTACAAGGTCCAATAGAACAGAGAAGAATATGAGGAGCATATTTATCTCGCCAAGGCAAGGTTTATCTGTAAAGTCTGAAGTGAATATGACGAAATCGCCTATGTCACATGCCAGTTGGATGATCGCCTTCACGTGTAAGAAAGCCCTAAATATTTTGACAACTACCTTTCCTTTTTTAGTATGGACAAAAGTAGAACGATTATTTAAGGAATCTCCAATCATGTGAAACCCTAGAAGATTCCTCCCTATAAATATCCAGTCATAACCACCAAAGAGAGGAGACAAGGAAGAAGAAAGAAGAGCTTTGCTGAAGGCATGAGCGAGCAACTGTAGTGCTTTCCCATCGTCTACCAACCAACCTTCCTTGGTGTCCTCTATAGCCAGACTGTAGCAGAGCGGTGATCAGGTCTCAAGAGAGGCTGATCACCAAGGCAGGCGCGGTGCTAATCAAAATTGTCACGACAGAGCCCCCAGTTTTGGGAGTCGTTCTTCCTTTGTTCTTAATTTCTTTACATATTTGGGGTTGTATTAAACAATGATACTTGGATGACATTTTGATAGTACCATGAATGTCTTACTTGGTGTTAATATTTGTTTTGCCTAGATAATTATTTTCTGCTTTATGAATGATGAATTATGATTTTGCTCATGAATGTTTTGTTCATTGTTTGAATATTTTAACTTGGCATTGTAAGAGCATCGAGAGATCGCCTGGGGTTTTGGTAAAACATGTCTTGACAATGTAAGAGCATCGAGAGATCGCCTTTTTTCTAGATAGTGATTCTTAGATTTGAGAGAATTAAGATAGATCTACGTGAACAATGGAATTGATCCAGGATGGTGATGTTCTAACTTGTCTACCTTAGAGATAAGGAGCGAGTTTCAATCGACTAAAAGGGGTAGACGCTAGAGTAGGATAGACAACGCCTATAGTTCACGCTGAGAGGTATTGCTACAACAACAGTCTGACAAACCAAGGGTTGTAGTTAACGATGAGTAGTATTACCATAACAACCGTCTAAGAATACATAGTAATCCTATCGGACAGCTTAAGCAAGTCATAATAATTCATTCTAGACTTAGAGTAATTGTTGTCAATGCAAAAGATTTGCATAAGTGCTCTGTGGTAAGTCTGAATATGTGAGGTTGTTTGAATCATATTTAAATCAATACTTGTCTTTATTTTGTTTTATTTCAGTAGTCTGCATATTTATTTTGTCTCGACCAAATTTTTCTGTAATCATACATTCGAGTATTTCCTTGTTTTATTAATATTAGCTTTTTAGTTTGACAAGATAGTAGGAATTAGATTGTGACAACTAGTTCTAGTTGTGGTGAAGATTAAAATTCTAGACCAATCCATGGGGAGACGAAAACTCACTTACCCTATATTACTTGAGTCGATTGTGTATAATTGCTTGCCTTAGCATATACATTTACAAGCGATCAAGTTTTTGGCATCGCTCCAGGGTTTGGCAACTTCATGGGACCTTTTCCCACATTATTTGGAGATCTGTACATTCTCTTGGCAGTGGATTATGTATCAAAATAGGTCGAAGCCATAGCAACACCTAAAAATGATTCCAAGATGGTGCTAAAATTCTTGCACAAAAACATATTCACACGTTTTGGAACACCACGAGCTATCATTAGTGATGAGGGCACACATTTTGATAACAAATTGATTTCCAAGGCATTGAAATGATATGGAGTGCGACATAGTATCGCTATAGCATATCACCCTCAGACTAATGGACAAGCCGAAGTGTCTAACCGGGAAATCAAATAGATCCTTGAGAAGGTGGTCAACCCAAGTCGTAAGAATTGGTCACCAAAGCTAGATGAAGCACTCTGGGATTATCGCACAACGTTCAAGATACCGCTGGGAATGTCCCCGTTCAAACCGGTCTACGGAAAAGAATATCATCTACATGTGGAACTTGAACATAAAGCCTACTGGGCCATCAAAAAGTTAAACATGGACGCTCAGCTTGCTGGAGAAAGAAGCCTCTTGGAACTGAACGAGATGGATGAATTCAGAGCACACGTATACGAAAATGCCTGCCTATAACTATACAAAGAGAAATCAAAACGATGGCATGACAGAAAAATATTGCCTAGGCAATTTTATTCTGGACAAAATGTACTGCTCTACAATTCATGCCTTAAGCTATTCCCAGGCAAGCTAAAGTCATGATGGTCAGGACCGTTCATCGTACATTAAGTCCACAAGAATGGAGCAATATAAATCAAGAACCGAGATGATGGTTCTATCTTCAAGGTGAATGGGCAAAGGCTAAATGAGTGTAAAGAAGCCCCAATCATGCGCTTCAAATCGGCATCAATGGCACATGATGCTCAAGAGTTTGCCTTACTTGAGAAAATATTCGTTGCCTAGGCAACGAAAATTTGAATTTTGTACATAAATAAATTAAGTTATTTTATACGCACATTATCTGTTTGCTTTATTTTATATTTTTTTATTGTAGGCATACAACTTACACGTGGCAACATGGGGAGATATCTCACGCATGAAAAGAGAGAAAGTCCTAGGGCAAGAGGTTTTGGGCGGCAGAATTAAAGAGGGGAAATAATATTTTCCTAACTTTACGTCCAATTAAGGATATTACATTAAATGCAAAAATCATTTTCCCTTGTGTTTTGACCAATTTACCCCAAGGAAATCACCCATTACTTTCCAGAAAAATATCGTGCCTCACTTTCTCTACTGCAAGAATATTTTTTCTTTCTTTCAACAAAATCTTCCCCATCGCTGCCGCTAACTTCACTACACTAAACAAGTATCATGGCCAGATCGAAGAAAAATCCAGCCCCAACACCGAGCTTTGAGTATTTCCAAACAGCCAAAGCCGAAGCATGCTTCAAAATCCTCCAAAAATGACAAGTATATTTGGAAGACAGATTCATCTTTTCATCAGAGGATGAAGAGCCATTTGGACCGGAAGTCATGGACGTGATTAGGAAGCACAACTGGAAGAAGTTTTCTTGCCACCCCAAAGCCGTAGCACCAACGATGGTCATGGAGCTCTACGTTCATCTCGAAGACCCATCCAACCACACGGTGTATGTCCGAGGGAAGCTCATTCGATTTTCCCCTTTAGCACTCAACATATACTTCAAGTTGGGGAAAGTGGATGAGCAACATAAGAATTTTGTGGCTGAGACAGACCAGGAAACATACAGCGGAGTTATCGAAGATCTTTGCTTTGGGTGGGCCAAATTTGAAGGGAATGCTCCAACTAGGAAGAGAGTCGACCGCCAAGCCCTTAAACCGATCGTTAAGTTGTGGAACCATTTTCTTAAGGGAAAGCTTATGCCAACATCTCACAAAACAACTGTGCTCATGAAAAGATTGATTCTCTTACACTCGATAATATAGGGGACAAAGATTGATGTTGGAGAACTCATCTTTAAGCAAATACATGAGTGCGCCAAAAGAAACCGAGGTAATTTATTGTTCCCTAACTTGATAACTGCTCTGTACAGGAAAAAGAAGGTCCCCGAGGAGCCTTTTGAGGATTTCATTAAATCTAAGGAAGGTATCACCAAGAAGAAAGTACCCGAGCTGATGAGTTTCGATGACAATGCCCCGCATGAAGGACTGGAGAGGGGAGCTAAATCTGTTGCCGCAGCCAGAATGACAACAATGGTCACGTACACGCGAGAAACGCGTGAGAAGATAGGGCACCTAGAGGATCACATGGAGATATTCTTTGAGTACGTCAAGGCACATAACGAGCAACTCAATGCCTTTCTCAAGGAGTTTCTCCCGATCACAACCGACAATCAATCGCCTTTGCTGAACGTCATTCTCAAATAAAACGCTAGCGGCAGCACATTCCATGCCTCGACATCAAATGTCCCTCCAGAATTCCCCCCCAGAAGTACCCATAGACGTGCCACCACTGGCCACCCATGTCTCGCCTGTACCAGAGGAAGGCCATTGCGACACAGACGAGTTCCTCAGCTCCTCATCTTTCTCAACCTCTGAGAGCAGTCAAGAGACCCCACCCGACTTCTTCTCTGATGAAGATTTCACCCCAGCCCCGAAGCAACACGAGCGAGGTCCCATACAGTCCCCTGTCCATCACGCAATGCTAGTCCCTGAAGCAGCTAAAAGTCCAGCACCAGTTCCTGCACAACCAACTCCTACTACCGAGCAACCAACTCCAGCACGAGCCTCGACCAACAAGAAGCGCATCAAGCGAACGACAGGATGTATAATTCAGCTGTCACCCTCGACGATAACAACAATAGACTCAGGATCAAAGAGTCCCTCTTGTCCCAAACGACGCCGAACAAGAGCATCCAGTCAAGCCACCCCACCACAATAAGTTTATATTTTAGTTTTTTTTTATTTTTTCGCATTTGTATATAGATTCATGTAGTTTTAGTTCTCATGCATTGAGGATAATGCATCCCTCAAGTTTGGGGGAGGTATTGTGCCATTTTTGCCATACTTTGTTAAAAAGTAATTGATGATATTTGGTTGAAAATTTTAGTTGTCATGACATAAGTAAGTTAAGATTATTGTTTGGAATGAATTAGGGATGCCCAATGATGAATGCATAATTTTACTGCCTAGGCCAGAATTATTGTTAAGACTGTCTAAGGAAGAGAACCAACCTTAGGCCTGATTCTTTGAAATCTACAAACACGATTGTAGGCTATCATTGCTTAAGCTAATCAGTAAAATTTTTAGGAAAGAACTTTCTGCTTACCGAGACTTCAAAAATATTTTAAGGTTAAGGTGGAACTCCCTTGTGTTTAAAACTTGAGAAATAAAAGGGACACTCCTCTATGCAAAGGCATAAACAGAAAAACTCCATAAGAAATTAAGAGTTGCCGAGCCATATGAGTGAATGAAAGTAGTCACAGGATGACTTTGCACGACTAGTTTGGGGGTGGAATTTATGCCCCCTTTCACCTAGAGTATGGGACGGTAGGTGTGATGAGATGACTCCCAAAAAAGGAGAAAAAGTTGATAAATAACTAGGAGTATAAACTAAGCCTGACAAATAATTTGATGCCTTGAAAAACCGAAAGAACTTACTTTAAGTTTTCTAATTACCTTTATGCATAGACTGATTACAATCATGCACACACAATAGCAAAGAATCCTGACTAGGGAAGGGACTTGACTGATAAGATTGTCGAACATGTTGAGGCCAACTATTTTTTGCTGAGGGCTTTAATCTCAAACCATATGATTTCCTTAACACTGCTTTGCCATGATAATTTTAATTTTCTTCTAGCTATTGTACATTGCTTGAGGACAAGCAATAGCTTAAGTTTAGGGGTGTGATAACTCCATAAAAAGACTCTTTTTCTAGTCTTTTCACTTAAGTTATTGCTCGTCTAAACAAAGTATGCACAATATTTTAGTTGCATTTAGTTGCATTTAGGTTATATTTGCTGGTGGTGGATAAGTTTTGCTTCGGGAAAATTTATTTGGTTTAACTGATGCTGTTGAGGAGAAAGGGTTTATGGATTATGTATGTGTAGGAAACTTACAGAGGAAGAACATTTCAGTTGCGAAAATGTAATTTACAAGGGCCAATAGAACAGAGAAGAACGTGAGGAGCAGATTTATCTCGCCAAGGCAAGGTTTACCTGTAAAGTCTGAAGCGAATATGACGAAATCGCCTATATCACATGCCAGTTGGATGACCTCCTTCACGTGCAACCAAGCCCTAAATATTCTGATAGCTACCAACCACCTTTCCTTTTTTAGTCTAGACAAAAGTATAACGGTTATTTAAGAAATCTCCAATCATGCGAAACCCTAGGAGGTTCCTCCCTATAAATATTCAGCCGTAACCGCCAAAGAGATGAGACAATGAAGAAGGGAGAAGAGCTTTGCTGAAGGCATGAGCGAGCAACTGCAGTGCTTTCCCACCATCTACCAACTAACCTTCCTTGGTGTTCTCCATAGCCAGACTGTAGCAGAGTGATGATCAGGTCTCGAGAGAGGCTGATCACCAAGGCAGGTGCGGTGATAATCAGAATTGTCACGACAGAGCCCCCGGTTTTGGGAGTCGTTCTTCCTTTGTTCTTAATTTCTTTACATATTTGGGGTTGTATTAAACGATGATACTCAGATGACTTTTTGATAACACCATGACTGTCTTACTTGGTTTTAATCTTTGTTTTCCCTAGACAATTATTTTCTGCTTTATGAATGATGAATTGTGATTTTGTTCATTGTTTGAATATTTTACCTTGATACTGTAAGAGTATCGAGAGATCACCTGGGGTTTTGGTAAAACATGTCTTGGGAATGTAAGAGTATCGAGAGATCGCCTGGGGTTTTGGTAAAACACATCTTGGCAATGTAAGAGCATCGAGAGATCACATTTTGTCTAGATAATGATTCTTAGATTCGAGAGAATTAAGATAGATCTACGTGAACAATGGAATGGATCTGGGATGGTGATGTTCTAACTTGTCTACCTTAGAGATAAGGAGCGAGTTTCAATCGACTAAAAGGGATAGACGCTAGAGTAGGATAAACAACGCCTATAGTTCATGCTGAGAGGTATTGCTACAACAACAGTCTGACAAACCAAGGGTTGTTGTTAATGCTGAGTAGTATTGCCATAGCAACCGTCTAAGAATACTTAGTAATCCTGTCGGGCAGCCTAAGCAAGTCATAATAATTCATTCCAGACTTAGAGTAATTGTTGTAAATGCAGATTAACATAAGTGCTCCGTGGTAAGTCTGAATATGTGAGGTTTTTTGAATCGTATTTAAATCAACACTTGTCTTTATTTTGTTTTATTTCAGTAGTGTGCATAATTATTTTGTCTCGACCAATTTTTTCTACAATAATACATTCTAGTATTTCCTTGTTTTATTAATATTAGCTTTTTAGTTTGACAAGGTTGTAGGAATTAGCTTGTGACAACTAGTTCTAATTGTGGTGAAGATTAAAATTCTAGACAAATCCCTGAGGAGACGATAACTCACTTACCCTATATTACTTGAGTCGATTGTGTGTACTTGCACAAAATTGCTTTCCTTGGCATATACATTTACAAGTGATCACCAATCATGGGGGGTATGGAGTCAATGTGATCAACGAAAGGGAAAATAGGAAGATAAAGAATGATGTATCAGAAGTCAAATCTCCTCTTAACTGGGTGTTAAAACGACTATGCTCACTAGAAATGATCAAGGGTGATCCCAAGCTAAAACCTATTGGGCATAAAATGTATTGTGAGTATCACCTAAAGGAGGATCACGACATTCAGAATTACTACAAATTCTGATAATTACTTCAAGAGATGATGAACAATGTTGAAGTGGAATTCTTTAATAAAGAGGAGAGCCAACGAAAGATGGATGTTTGTATGACAGATGGCTCTAACAGGATGCAGAGAATGAGGAAACCTTTGATCATCATAGTTAAACCTAGTAATGAGAGCTCATCGCCAATAACTCCTAAAGTTAAGATTACAACTGTGGCTCCTTTTCCATTCAAGGACACACGACAAGTTCCTTGGAGTTATGCAGTAAGTGTATCTATACCAGAGGGGTCAAGGTCCTCTGAGAGAATAGGGGAAGAAAAGAAGTCACTCACAGAAGAAGTGATTGAGGTAGGAGACTTCATGAGGAGTGGAAGATGCTACTCACCTGAGACGTCCACAGAGGTAGACAGGGAAAATGCCAAAGCCAAGGCAGCAGTAGTTCCAAGAATCTTTAACGAAGGACCTCCACCAATCATTAATGAGCCAGTGACTGAAGCTCATGGTCGTGATTTCTTGAGGTTCTTAAAGTATATTGAATACATTATAGTATAGCAGCTTTACAAGTAGCAGGCCAAAATCTCAATATTGGATATGTTAATTAATTTAGAGGTACATTAGAACACCTTACTGAAAGTGCTGAACCAGACATTCGTCCCTGAGGATATTTCAACACATAAGTTAGACCGAATCATGGGACATATATCTGCAGATAACTATATCACATTCACTGATGATGAGATCCCGGAAGAAGGAATGTGATCCATCAAAGCTTTAAATATCACCACTCACTGCCACAACCATGTCTTGCCAGGGGTTCTAATAAATAACGGGTCTGCATTAAATGTGATGCCTTTGGCTACGCTGTAAAGGATGCCTGTAGACAGCTCACACATGAGAGCTTATCACAATGTCGTCAAGGCATTCGATGGAACCCAAAAAGGCGTGATGGGGGAAATGGAGATACCTTTGTTAATTGGGCCTACCATCTATAACATTGACTTTGTGGTGATGGACATCCACCAGACCTATAACTGCTTATTGGGGAGACCTTGGATCCATGATGCAGGGGTAGTTCCTTCATCTCTACATCAAAAATTAAAATTCGTGATTGATGGGAAGCTAGTCAGCATCAGGGCTGAAGAAGAAATCATTACTTCTGTAACATCCAATGCCCCATACACTGACGTCAACGAAGATGCCTTGGAATGCTCCTTCAGGGTTTTAGAGTTCATTAATGGAACATATGTAGCTGAAGAAAGCAAAATTCTATGCCTTGTAGTATCAGATATTACCAAGATGATAGTAAGGCAAACTTTGGGAAGATGGGCAAAGAATGGCAAGGGGATGTGAAAGAATCTACAAAAAATAGTATGACCCATAGCTATAAAGAGGAAAAGAGATCACTTCAGGCTTGGTTTTAAGCCCATGTTCCTGTAATGTAGCCAAGAGTTGAGAAAAAGGGCTGAATCAAGAAAAACTACGATGAAAGGAGATGATATCTCTGGAGAACGCATGTCCTTCCCTCCTCTAGAGAACTCTTTCAAATTCAGAGGAGTATACAACGTATAACATCAATTAGCCAGTCCCATCTGGATTGATGAGTTTGGTATTAGCCATACTTTTTCAGAACCTAAAACCCCTCAACAAAATGGAGTTGTTGAGAGGAAAAATTGAGCTTTAGAAGAAATAGCTAGAACCATGCTTTGTGAAAATAATTTGCCAAAATATTTTTGGTCGGAAACCACAAATACCGCTTGTTATGTTGTAAATCGAGTAATGATTAGGCCAATTTTAAAGAAAACTCCATATGAAATTTTCAAAAATAAAAAGTCTAACATTAGCTATTTTCATCCTTTTGGATGTAAATGTTTTGTTTTAAATAATGGTAAAGAAAACCTTGGAAAATTTGATGCTAAAAGTGATGAAGGAATTTTTTTGGGTTATTCCTTAAATTCTAAAGCTTATCGAGTATTTAATAAAAGAACTTTAGTTGTAGAAGAGTCTATACATGTTGTTTTCGATGATAATCCCCTTCCGAGGAAGGATTCTTGTGTGAATGATGATGTAGGTGTTATAAATACAAATGACGTTAGACATGACGTTGGAGAACCATCATCAAAGGAAGAAACGAAAAATGAGGAAACTCATGATCCTCTTGAGAATCCAACCATTGAAGAAAGGGAAGTATCTTATCCAAGAGAGTACAACTATGTCAAGGATGGTGAGATTATAGGTGATCAATCCAAAGGGGTAACAACTCGATCTTCTCTTAGAAATATTTGTAATTATGTTGCATTTATTTCATGCATAGAGCCTAAGAATATTAAAGAAGCATTAAATGATGAACATTGGATTATGGCTATGCAAGAAGAATTAAATCAATTTGAGAGAAGTAAAGTATGGACATTAGTTTAAAGGCCTAGTAATAAATCTACTCTAGGTACTAGATGGGTATTTAGGAATAAGCTTGATGAGAGTGGTAATATAGTGAGAAACAAGGCTAGACTTGTTGCTCAAGGGTATACTCAAGAAGAGGGCATAGACTATGATGAAACATACGCTCCCGTAGCTAGGATGGAAGCAATTAGAATGTTATTAGCATTAGCATGTTTCATGAATTTAAATTATATCAAATGGATGTTAAAAGTGCATTTTTAAATGGTTTTATAAAGGAAGAAGTGTATGTGGAACAACCTCCAGGTTTTGAAGATTCAAAATTTCCGGATCATGTTCTTAAATTGACAAAAGCTCTTTATGGTTTAAAACAAGCTCCTAGAGCTTGGTATGAAAGATTGTCAAATTTTTTAATTGAAAAAGGTTTTTCAAAAGGGAAGGTTGACACTACATTGTTTTTAAAGCATAAAGGTAAAGATTTATTAGTTGTTCAAATTTATGTTGATGATATAATATTTGGTTCTACTAATGATGTTCTTTGCCAAGAATTTTTTAAGCTAATGCAAAGTGAGTTTGAGATGATCATGATGGGGGAGCTCTCATTTTTCTTGGGACTCCAAATCAAGCAAAGAAAAGATGGCATCTTCATCAATCAAGCTAAGTACGTCAAAGATATGCTCAAGAAGTTTGGACTGGAAAATGGGAAACCTCATGACACTCCAATGAGCTCTTCAACAAAGCTTGACTTAGATGAAGGAGGTAAATGTGTAGATGTTAAATTATATAGGTCAATGATTAGCTCTTTGCTTTATCTAACTGCAAGTAGACCGGACATTATGTTTAGTGTTTGCTATGTGCTAGATTTCAATCATGTCCTAAGGAATCACATTTACTAGATGTTAAGAGAATCTTTAGATACCTTAAGGACACTCCTAGTTTAGGACTTTGGTATCCTAGAGACTCTAGCTTTAGCTTGCATGCTTTTTCTGATGCGGATTATGGAGGATGCAAATTAGATAGGAAAAGCACCTCCGGTACTTGCCAATTCCTTGGAAATATGCTGATTTCTTGGTTTTCAAAGAAACAAAATTGTGTTGCATTATCTACCACTGAAGCCGAATACATTTCAACTTGTAGTTCTTGTGCACAAGTTTTATGGATGAAACAACAACTTTTTGATTATGGAATTGAAGTAGGTACTATTCCTA
The DNA here is from genome assembly GCF_006381635.1 of Hibiscus syriacus. Lineage (NCBI taxonomy): Eukaryota > Viridiplantae > Streptophyta > Magnoliopsida > Malvales > Malvaceae > Hibiscus > Hibiscus syriacus. The sequence continues at coordinate 781,469 of NW_024061773.1, read as the reverse complement.
TCAAGTGTGACAATACTAGTGCTATTTGTCTCACTAAAAATCCCATCCAATACTCTAGAACTAAGCACATTGAAATAAGACATCACTTCATTAGAGACCATGTCACTAAGGAAGATGTAGTTCTAGAATTTGTTGATACTTTGCACCAATTAGCGGATATCTTTACAAAACCTTTAGACAAGGAAAGATTTTGGACACTTAGAAGAGAATTAGGTTTGACCAACCTATCTTCACTTAGTGTTTAAAATAATTTTAGCACTTTTAAGACTAAATGAAAAATGCTTAGAATATTAATTTTTGATTGCATTCATTGCTATTAGTTAGTGGGAGTTTATGATTCTTGATGAAAATTAACTTTATGTTCAAATATAGTTTAAAGATTAATTTGATTGTTTGAACATGATTAATTTTCAATATATGAGTTACCAATACCACTAGAGAAAATTAATTTAGCATTTTGTGTGTTTAAAATCGGATTTTAGCATTTTAGTGCAGAGGGAATCGATACCCTCATGAGGGAACCGATTCCCCCTTTGAAGGGGAACCAATTCCCCCTAGGGGAATCGATACCCCCCTGGGGTTCTGGTTTTATCGGGCAGAACCTTGTTTTTTTGGCTCAAATCCTTTTTTCTTCTCTTCCTTACCATCGTTTCCCATCTCTACTCTCTTTACCTCCATTTTTGCCTCAAATCAACGTTTTTGATCGGAATTCACTTCAAATATCATCTTCTAAACTTGCTAGCATCATTAAAATCGTGCAAACAACATCAAAATCCACTCAATCTCATCTTTCAAGGTAAAATTTTCTAAACTCTCTATTTCATTGATTTTGAACATAGGACTAGTTTTAATTAGTTCTAGAAAGAAATAGTGATCGGGCATTAATTGTTTAGTTATTAGAAACTAGATATTACAACTAATTTCATAAAAAACACAAGAATTTTCTAAAATTATTGAAATTTTCGAAATAAAAAAAATTGTTTTTCAAATTATTGTGTTTTGATTGAATTATGTTGTTGCTATAAAAACTATACATATATTGTTTTTCAAAACCTTATTTTTCAAAAGTTTTCAAAAACTTTGCCCATTAGGATTGGTTTAGAGAACCTTGAAATATTGAGGACTCAATTGAGTTTTGGGATTGATTGAATTGCATACATGTGTTTTCTAAATTGCAGGTTATCCATTCTATTCCGATTTCCTAAATCATGTCCAATCCTAAACGTGCTAGGTCATCTTCTAGTCGCTCAAACCGTCAATCCAACCCACCTCCAAATCCTCCTCCTATTCCTGAAAATCCAATTCCTAATCCTAATCCCATTGATCCCAATATGACTATCCAAAATTCATGCTTCAATCATCCTGGTCCTAGAAATCATCATTTTTGGTATTATCAATATTTTGACTCTTACAAAATTAGAGAAGAACGTATCCCTTCTCATCAAGCTATGTTAGATATTAATTTTAAATATCTTCCTCTTTTACAAGAGTGGAAATTTGATAAACTTTGTGACCTTGAACCTAAGGTTTACCATCAACTTGTTCGCATCTTCTATTCTAATGCCGTTTGTGTTAAAAACTGAGCTCAAACCGAAACCATAGGAGTTCGTTCCTACCTCCTAGTACAATTCTTACATATTGACTCGGCTTACATAGCCAATGTATTAGGATTAGATAATGATGGTATTTCAAATGAAAAACAAATTTTAGGTTATCGTTATAAAAGAAGGGATAGTGCGAATGTCTTAAACCTTCATGAACGTTTTCTTCATCTGATGATTTCTTGGTGGTTTCGACCATCCGGAGGTCGTTATTCTACTCTTAGAGCCTTGGATCTTTGGTGGTTACATTGTTTCGAAAACCGTATTAAAATAAACCTACCTCAGTTCATTTTTGTTGAAATTGTTGAAACCTTAAATCTTGCTCCTAACAAGAAACTCTGTTCATCTCTAGTTTACGGTTGTATTCTGAGTAATCTATTTTCTAAAGCCGGGCTTAGAGTTGGTCTAGATGCCTCATTTCCTCTAAAGAAACAAATTAATCTTCTTTCCTTAACGAGAGCGGGATGGATAAAGGATAAGGAAACTGATGAATGGGTTCGATCTTCTGAAAACACTCCGGGAGCTAGTTCTTCACGAGCACAACCAGAAGATGACGACGATCTCGAGCTTGAACAATTAATGCGAGACATCGATGAAGCCGAAGATGAGCCTGAGCAGCCCGAGGAGCAAGCACAACAAACAAATCAAATGCCTCCATATTTTCAATCATATATGGAGACATTCGATTTCCGATATGCTACCATGGATTCACGCTTTACTTCTATATAGTCCCATTTATCCATAATGGGAGCTCAACAATTAGAAATTCTCCGAGAGATGCGCACAAACAACGCTTCGATGAATGAACGTATTGATGCACTCTCACATGAGATGGCCGCTATGCGAGCTCGTTTTCCTCCTCCCGATCCGGATGTTTGATTCTGTGTTTAGATTTAGAACTTTGAACTAAAAGATTATTGTTTCAACATTTTGAATATTTTGGAATGTTTGATTTTGTGGATTGTTAGACTTTGGATTTGTTTGGATGTTTAAATTTATATATTTGGTTTAGTTAAATTTATTGCATCATTTACATCATTTTAGCAATATGAACAATTTTGCCATGTCACATTAATTATGAATATTGATTATGAAACTAATGGCTAACATTTCTCTTGATTGTGATCTTAGCAGCTTAATCTATATACTCAATTGGCTAAACGTTTCTTTTGATTTAAAAAAATATCTTTTTGATTTAACAAAAAGGGGGAGAAGTGTTAAATGTTTTAAAGGGGAGAAATGTTAAAGTAAGGGGGAGTAATTTCAAAACTTGATTTCAAAATCTTAAAATTACCAAAAAGTTTTGTTATATCAAAAAGGGGGAGATTGTTGAATACATTTTGATATTTCGATATAACAAATTAAGTTAAATGAATTTTAAGATTTTCCAAATGATTTTCTAAGTATATTCGATATAATTATTTGAATATCAAAATATTACTCCAAACCTTTTAAAAGTCATTTTTAATCCTTACTCAAGTGTAAAATTAAGTTTTAATCTTAAAACAATTTCAAAATAATTTTACAAAGTATTTCGAACCGTTTCAAAGCCAAAAATTACAGTTTGTCCAGAGGGAACCGATTCTCCCCCAGGGGGGTACCGATTCCCCCTGAATGGTTTGGCTCCGAGAATTACAGTATGCTTGGAGGGAACCGATCCCCCCTAGGGGTATCGATTCCCCCACTGTTCAAACGGTCGAAATATTTGAATTTTACACTTAGGGAACCGATTCCCTATGAGGGGTACCGATTCCCCCCACGCTCCAAACTGTTTTATTAATTGATTTCACACTAAAACGGCTATATTATCTTCACTAATCATCCCCAACATTCAGAAGTGATTCAATGTGTATTTAAGCAAGCTTAGGAGCCATTGATCAATAACAAGAAACATCAAGCAACTAGAATCAAGAGAGAATCAAAGAGAAAGCATCAAACCTCAAGTTTGAGCATTTCAAGCCTATTTTTCATTCAATATTCATTTTGCTTTCAAGAACACTTATTGTGCTCAATTGTATTCATTTTTTAGTGTTCTTTTCCTTGTTCTAGAATTGTGCAAACAATCTACCTTGTGAGGATTTCCTTGTAAGTTTGCAAATTTGTATTGTTCTCTTTGGGAGAGAGTGTTCTCAAGAATTTGGGGTATAATTCTTGAGGGTTTGTAAGGTTACTCTTTGTCCTAAAAAGAAAGATAAATTAGTGAATTTGTGGAAAATCCTTAGTGTGGATAGCTAAGGTAGTGGACGTAGACTTTGGTTGATAAAGTCGAACCACTCTAAATCGTTGTGTAATTACTTTCAATTTTCTGCAAAAAGCTTCCACCAAAATTTTAATTGCCAGTTCACCCCCCTCTTTCCCGATTTCGTCAATCGATTAACTCAACAATGAACATTACCCTCATCCGATCACCAGAATGTATAGGTTCCCCATAACCATACACCATCCTGTACACCCAGTAAGGACTTACCCTGTGCACAAAGCATAGGAGCCTACAGTAAGGACTTACCCTGAGCACAAAGCCGAGGAGCCTACAGTAAGGACTTACCCTGAGGACAAAGCAGAGGAGCTTGCAGTAAGAACTTACTCTGAGAACAAAGTCGATGAGCCTGCGAAAAGCGGTAAGGTCTTACAAGTTATAGACTAGGCCTGAGATACTTCCTCTATTAAAACCCCGAATGACAGAGATAACATGTATGTAATCAAATGAAAATGATAGTTTAATCATTTAAAACATGAAAATATTTTATTTTCAGAAATCAGATACGAAAATACAATAATCCAGAGATCATATCAAAAATATACAATAAATCAGATATCAAAAAAACTGTGTTCAGAAAATCAAGTATTGTGTCGTAAAAATATTCAATATTATCAAAAATCTCAAACAGTTTAGACAAATAGTTGAAAATAGTAATGTAACACCACATGAAACACACATGTATCGATCTGAGTAGTCAGATAGGGAAGCCTGCTAATTATTTTGTCAATCACGATCAGCCGCAACGCTAGATCTTACGAATCGAAAAATCCATATCGTAATCCTAATATGAATAATATTAACCTTTATTTAAATAATTTACGGAAACCTACGGATACTCTCGTAGAATGCGGATCGAGCAGGTCTGACGGACGGGAAACACCATATCTAATCGACCCTCGGTCAGATGAAACACAAGTACCTTCACAAAAATATCTTCTTAGATCAATTACACAACCAAATCTCAAATAAATATTTCAGTTTCATCTCTAAACTATGAATATCATTCTAAATTAGTCCTCAAACTTTTGAATATTTCAATTTCATCCCCAAACTATGGCCTTCATTCTAAATTGGTACTCAAACTTTTAAAACATTCCAATTTTACCCCAAACTATACATATATACTAATCATATCCCTCGTTGATAAAATTGTTAGGCCAAGTTATATTATTATTATATGTTTAAAAAAAATAATTTAGGTTAAATTATGGTTGAAACTAATTACATATTTGGATGAATTTGAGGATGAAATTGGAATATTCAAAAGTTTAGAGACCAATTTAGAAAGAGGGTCGTAGTTTAGGGATGAAATTAGAATGTTCAAAAGTTTAAGAACTAATTTAAAATGAGAGTTGCAGTTTGTGGATGAAATTAAAATATTCAAAAGTTTAAGGATCAATTTAAAATAAGAAATAAGGATCAATATATTATGTAATTAACTCAAAATTTTCTTTATTTGCAAATCCTTGAAGCTAAAAGTTTAAGGTCTTTCCCATTAGTCATTAAATTACAAAAAAGAAAAGCTAACACCAGGCCTAGAAACAGAAATTATCAGTTCATAAGCTTCGTAAGAAAACATCACCTTCTAGGACTCGATAAAATATCCAAGCAGGCCGTCCCAATAGATTTGAAGGTCCTGTGCTATATTTTAAAATGAGGTCCATAAAATATTTTATAATAAGGCCAAATTGTAAAATATCAAAATTTACCATATCAAGATTGTTTCTTATAAAATAAAACAAAATTTCAAACATATGAAGCTTAGACAAAATCACAAAACAACTCTATAATTATGACATTTTATTTAAAAAGTGTCATCATTCGAATGCTCATAGGAGCAGAATCAAAGTGTGGGGCCTCTAGATTTTGGGGGCCGGTGACGTTTCACATGTTACACTTACCAATGGACGAATCTGGATCCGAGGGTGCGGATTCTGGCATGTTCTTCATCCAAACGTTGCAATCAAGAAAGCCTTGTAAATGCTCATGAATTTGGCAACAAATGCTACAAAATTATCAGAAAAAACACATTAATGAGATTGATTACCAAAAACTGCATGACAAAGCACATTGTCATGCAAATATGTTAGAAATGAGACAGACATTATGTCATAAACTATTTGCAGTAATTTAGCAGCCAACTCGATCGGTCTAATATCGATATCATAAATATGGGTCCAAAGTACGTTATATGTTGTTTTATATGTTAGAAAATTGACAATCAAGCGATTTGATACTTCATATGAGCTGTGACTTGAATCCAGAATGCAAAGTTTATTTACCTTCAATATGAAAGATGGCTTTCTGTCCAAGGCGCTATGCTCCTGTGCAATTAAAAGTAATCGATGAGTCGAAATATTATTAGGGTAACTTACGCATTTAGTATCTAAACTATTAATTTTGATCTGTTTTAGTATCTAAATTTTCAATTTTTTAAAAACAATAGCTAAAGTTTACTTTTTATTTCATTTTAATACCCCATCATCAAAAACTTAACACGTTTAGTACCTAAACTATCAGTTTTGATCTGTTTTAGTACCTATATTTTCAAAACAATTCAAAAATTAAGTATGATTTAGGTACTAAATGTGCTTTGGTACCTAGACTTTAATATCCTTTCAAAACTTAACGTCGGGATACTAGAATGAAACAAAAACTAAACTTTAGGTATGGTTTTGAAAAAATTGAAAATTTAGGTACTAAAACAGATCAAAATCGATAGTTTAGATACTAAATGCGTAATTTACCCTTATAAAATAGTGATAAATTTCAATAAGTTTAAGAACCATTTAGTAACAATTCAATATTTTCTAACGACCATTTTATTTTATACTAAGCGATTGGGTGTACAACAACATGAACATTTAATTTCCAAGTTGGGGGTAAAAGATGTTTTTTACCCACCAACTTGAAGAGGGAGTGTTGAAGATAAATCTGTTAGATTGTCAGCCTTCTGTTAGAAAGTAATTTTTGTAAACTGTTAATTGGTTTCATTAGTTAGGAAGCTTAGTCGTCCTATATACGTACATAGAGAGCATTGTAATTTAAGAATGATGAATATAACAAACATATGAATTTTTCCAGAATCAGGAGAATGTCACCACTTGATTGGATACATTTTACTGTGTTTTGCTTATCAAATAAGGTCGGACACGTGTCACCACTTGATTGGATACAAAATAAAATAAATAAAATAATTAAAATTAATAAAATATCCTCCAATCTTGTAGTGACACATGTTACTATCTAATTGAAGATTAAATTTATTAAATTGAATTAAAATTATGACCAAATTGATAGAATTTATAAGTATTAAGGATCAAATATGTAATTATATCAATTTTATTAACTGTCACCTCAACACTTCTGTTAAATGTTAACGACAAGTAGCTTGATTGAATGCATTTAAATAGTTGGATGACTTGATTGAAAAAAATTCAAAAATGATGGTCAAAATAAAAAAGGGGCAATAGTTAGTTGGTCAGTGCTATAATTTACCCAAAAAGGATTATGAAAAATAATGTAACAAATATTTTTTTAAAAAAGTTACCTTTAGATTTTTAACTAATTTATAACTATACATTGAGTCCTTTAGAATTTTAAATTTTTATAAATTAAATTAATAGTGCTAATCGTTAGAGGTACTCAGCGGTGATTGTCTAACGTTGTAGAATTTTCCTTAATGATATATATTTGAGATGAGTAAAATTCCTCAAATCCAACTAACTTTGATTTAATTTAATTTTATATGAACAACTTTTTTTTGTTGAAAAAAAGAAGTTAATTTGAACATATTTTGTGAAGGAGTTTATGTTGTTAATGCTCATAATTAAAGCATTTTTAATGCTGTTTAATTTTGGTTTTAAATAACATTTTAATGTTGTTGAATAAAATGACAGTCTTTTCTCACTATTTAGCTTATAAATAGTGGACAAGTCTTATCATTTGAGATGTCCTAAGCAAATATTTGCTAAGAAACACTCTCCTTTTTCTTATTGTTTTCACGACGTTTTCAAATTCTAACTATGAGTTTTGAGAGAAAAGTAGTATCACATAAGTCTACTCTATCTTTCGGGTGTATAAAATTTAGAGAGCCGTGTTAATCTTAGGAGGACATTCATCAATTGTAACAATTACACACATCGGGGCGAATTCTCTTCTAAGGCAGTGGTTAATACCACAATAAAGTTGAAGGGTTCCTTCTTTAATTATTTTTTATTATCCAGTCAGTGCTAATGTCTCAATTTACACCAGTCTATTTTCCAACAATTTAGAAACAAAATCCATGAATGCTGGTGACAAAACATAACAGATCGTCGTTATAAGGATTCTTAATCCAAAATCAGATGTAATTATCTTTTTAACGGAAAGGAAAAATATGTTTATATGTGTTCTATATGCATGTAAAAATACTAAAGAAATATGTTGGCTTTAATCTTTAGTGTAAAGGCTATCAAATTGTAAGGTTAATTAATTGTTATAAATTTTATGTTCTTAAATAGGGATGGGTATGGGTCGGGTTGGGTCGGTTTCCGATGAACCTAACTTGACACGAAAAGTATACATCCTCCATCTGATCTAAATCGTTATTTAATAAAATAACATCTTGAAACGTTTTTAATGCTGTTTATAATGTCTAAAATCTTCAAATGTTTGCAATAACATTTGCAAAAGTATTATAACGTTTTAAACATTTTTTTAGTAATGCAATGTTTAGAATAATGCATGAGATTAATGCATAATAATGCTCACATGAAGAAATGCATGAGATTAATTTATTTGCATGTATTAAACTGTGAAAATGCATTGCATGGGGCAATTAGGGTGTTTGTATGCAATTTTAATGCACCGAAATACTACTGTTAATGACCTGTTTAATTTATTTTAATTAATGGTCATTTCTCTTAAAGCACATTGGTTAAAATGCTCTGAACGTATTATTAATGATAATGTCTTTTAAAGCTATGAGATTTTGATTCTTTTGATGCTTTATGGGTTTAGAGTACAGTGAATGATATTTTAAACCAAAATTTAATGGTGTATAATATTAATTAGGATAATATCTTATGATTATGGTATTAATGTTCAACGGATTTGAGTGATTTTAAAGGTTTCAATGGTGATATGAATCGTTTCAAATTGAATGTCTTATTAAATAGTTATAAATTTTTGTTAATAGTTATATAAATGTTAGTGTTTATTAAACGTTCAATTTTGAAACTTGAATGCTATAATTAAGAAGTGACATGATTATAATGGTATGAACATTAATTAATATTCCGGTATGAGAGATAATACATGTATAATAGTTTATATGTGGATATGAGTAATCATCTATTCTCATGTGGGGTAATATTATTTAGCCTCGAGAATTTAAGGTAAAAATAATTTTGATTTGCCGTACGAATAATTTCTTTTGAGAAATTTATAAAGACAATAGAACGATTGTAATTTTTGGAGATGAAGATGGTGACATTGAAATGAGAAGATTTTCCAAATAGAATAGTTGTTAAATCTTAGTCTACATTATGTCATATGTTGAAAATAATGACGCATAATCCTAAAGATAAGGGTCTTGTTATTACCAGTAAATTATTTTATTTTTTATTACTGTTGGTAAATTATTTGTGACTAACCATGTATAATCTTCATTTAAATTTAGAAGATTGAAGTTGCAAGCATGGTGAGAATAAGCAAGTCTATTTGGGAATTCTTTATTCTATTTAGGATATCATAGTATTTAGACTTTTTTGTTAATTTATGCTTTATAATTACATGAATTAGTATAGATGAGCTTTTGAGTTAGTCTTTAAAATTAGCGGATGTATCATGAAATGAGATAAATCGCTAGTAAAGATTAAGATAGTGAAGGATTACTAAGGCTAAGGTAGTAGTGAGCTCAAAAATGTGTATGGTTAATAAAATACTATTGTGAATAAAGGTATCAAGCATAATTCTTTAAGATACATTAATTAAAGAAAGAGAAAATTCATAAATGACTTATGAGAAAGCATTATGAAAATATATGTCTAGGATTGATCCTGTGAAAGACTTGATATTTAAGCGTGCCTAGTGCACCACCTCTTTTTCATGGTAACCTACATGGTGCTCTCTTTGAACTTAACATAGAAGTTAAAAGAGTAGAAACTAATCTAGTTGAGTATAATACCAAATTTAGTCATAGTAAATAAAATATATGATAATGTCTTTAAAGATTAATATGTTGAATAATATGAATGAGAAAGCGATAGACCCTAGTGCTACTAAAAGATGATTTATAACATTTGAATATACTCTCAAATAAAGGGAATAAAAAAATTGCCTATCCAAAGGATTTGTGTTGAAATCTCTTTGTGAAATAAGTGAGATAATTTTTTTAATGTTAGGAAAATTTAAAAATCATAATATTCCTAATAATTAAGTATACTCCTAATAATATTTTTCATAATATTCCTAATTTATTAAACACTTTTTCTGAAGAATTAGGAGAAGGTGAAATTCTTTTTGAGCAAGATAGAAAGAATTTCATAATAATTGAAAATCATATATACTAATCTTACTGAATAATAGTGTTGGGAATATAAACAAATGAAAATATAACATGATTAAATTTAAATCAGGGTTTGATATTTGAAACCTATATGACGTTACTCTAGTAAAATTGAGTAAATCGGAGATCACTTGTTCATGTCTTGAAAAGTTGATTAAGGCACATTGTGTTTAGGGATTCATTTCTACCTTAAAAATTGTCAAAATTGTGAGGTGTCTTAAAATTCATGTAGTATGATGTGTGTCGACACCGTTTTTCACCCAGGCGAGGAAAGACTGATATCGACTCGAGGTTTTCTCTTTTGAAAATGTTTTTCGAAATGTGAGGAGTCGTCACCAATCATTTAAGGTACGATTGGGACACTGTGAAAACCAGTGCTTTTAATAAAACATTTTATTTTTATCAAAATCCAAGTTTTAAGGTTTACAAAAATCCCGAAATCGGGTTCGGGAGTAAGTTACGTGTGGGGAAGGATTAGTATCACCACAAGCGCCCAAAAATTGGTACCTAGTTGATTACCCTATATTTAAAATTGGAAATTTTGAGTTCGATCTTTATTTAATTTGAAAATCATTACGGATGCAAAGTTGAAAAAGGTATTCGTCTATTAAGACCGATAGCATTCGACCCCTAGCATAAAGGTTGGGGATCAACTATTGTGACTAATGATCGGGCATTGCCTTAATTTTGAAAATCATGATGCGGTTTTGAAAAGGATGTCGACCTATTTCGGGAATCACTAGTAGTCACCCCCTGAGCATACTTACGGGATATATATCATTAATTCCCTAATAAGTGAACATTGCCTTAGGTTTAAAATAAAACACAATCAAACAAATTTTTATTAATCCTAATTAAACTAAGGATAGATTAAGGTTTTTTCTAACTTAAAGTGTCAAATTATGAAAATTAAAGAACCTAGAGGCATAAACCTAAAAAGTTAGGTTCTAATATTAACCCTATTTGATTTTTAAATCAGTTATTGAATAGAATAATCAAGATGGTCCCTCGAGCATTTATGCGAGGGCCGACTCGAATTATCCCCTAAATTAAGAAGACTATATCAAAATCTAGCTAAAAATGGAGGCTCTATTTAACATATTTAATTATGGCAATATTAAAGCTCTAATCGAAGTTCGGGGCCTAAAAAGGTTAAAGGACTAAAATACCATGCTCTAAGAGGCTAAAAGTTTAAGGACCTAAATCAATAATTTATAAAGTTGAGGACTAATTAATAAACCAAAATTATAAGTATGGTCTAAATTAAACTATTAAAAAGAACTAAGCCTAAAATGTCTCTTTTTATTATTAAAAATATTAATTAATAATAAATTTTAAAATTCGAGCAATCGATTGAAGTAATCGGACATCTTATGCGAAAACTCGACTCGAATTGCTCCCTAATTAATAACTAATGTGTCGTCCTAATTTTTAAGCTTGATTCGAATGTTAGCCTAATCTAAGAAACTAAATCTAAGGATTAAATTACGAAACAAAACAATTAATAATAAACTTAATTAAAATAATTAAAATAACAAATAATAAAAAATATTAAAAAATTAAATAAAAGATAAAATAAACATAAATACAAGGACCTAATTGCATAAATATTATGTAACCCCCTAGACTCGGCTTGTACGCTAGACCCAAACCTAAGCGGTCACATATCCCATTCAAAGATTTTTTATTATTATTTTCTTTTCTATTTAAAATAACTTATAAAATATTAAAGGTAATACGGAACAAAATATTGATAATACGGATATATCCAAAACGATAGCAAAATACATGTCACCAAATACAACTGGAAAACATATAGAAACATACGTTTGTACAAGATAAAAAGTAGTTGATTTTCCCCTGATGTCAAATCTGCTAGCTTACAGTCTGTCGATATCTGAAAAAGTGTAAAAACTACATAATGAGCTAAAAAGGCAGTGTGCTCCATACAGTGTATATAAAAATATACTGATAAAAATATTCCAGTAAAATCGGTTTATGCAAACATGTCGTTAAAAATATGAACACTACCCCCATCCCATCACAACAGAATGTGTAGGTTCCCCAGAACCATACACCCATCCCACACAACAAATAAGGCCCTGAGCACAAAGCCGAGGAACCTGCAGATATACTTCCTTCAACAATACCCCCAATGATAGAGATGATCATGAATGTATTTGAATGAAAACAATGATTAATTCCTTAAAGCATAAAAATGTTCATGCTTGGAAATCATATACAGGAATACAAAAATCAGAAGTCAAATCAATATTATACAGTAATTAAGATGTCGAATAATCAATATTTAGAAAAACGGAATAAGATACCATAACCAGAAATCATATCAGAAATATGCGATAAATCAGATATCAGATACACAATATTCAGATATATATATATTTTAAAACAGCAATGTAACACTGTCAGGAAACACACCTGTAACAGTCTGAGAAATCATATAGGGAAATCCTACTACTGGGTTTGTCGATCACGCTCTGCTGCAGCGTTAGATCCTACGAATTGGAAAAATCCATATTGTAATCCTAATATAAACAATCTTAATCTTTATCTAAATAATTAACGGAAACCTACGGGTAGTTCTCGTAGTACGCGGTTCAGGCTGACCTGACGAACGGACAACACCGGAACTAACTGATTCCCTCTCAGGTGAAACACGAGTACCTTCATAAAATATTTTACTGAATCAATTCCTTAACCAAATCTCAAATAAATAATCAAAATACTAAAATACTAAGCCTTTTGGGTTCACATGCTCGATTCGGGGATTTCAGGTCAGAATTTGGCAAAACAGACTTCGAAATCAGATTCAAGACGTCGAAAAACATAAAATATGACCTTTCAAAAATTCAAATTCTTGATCAAATTCAAAGTCAACGGGGTTGACTGACGATTTGGAGACTTTCGGGTTCAAATTTGGCCCAAAAACAGATTCGAGACGTCGAAAAATATCATGATAGGTATACTCGGAAAAGATTAACGGCCATTTAATGGCCGGTCAAAGCCGGTCAAAGTTCTGGTCAAAGGTGGTCAAAAGATGATCAACCATTTTACACAATTATCACCCTTTTAAGAAATATTTACGAAAATATCACCCTTTTAAAAATAATTACGCAAATATCACCCTTTTAAAAATAATTACACAAATATCACCCTTTTAAAAATAATTACAAAAATAACACCATTTTCCAAATAATTACTAAAATAGCACTATTTTCAAAATAATTACAAAATATCACCCGGTTAAACGGGTCGGGTCGGGTCGAAACCGGTCAAACCGGTTTTTGAACCTTCCCTAAGCGCAGTGGCGGCACGTGGGGGCACGTGCAGGTGTTTCTGGGGCTCTAAAAATCACGGAAAATTTTCCAAAAATTATTTTAAGCGATTTTGAGTCACTTACAAAGCTCGGTTCACAATTTTGAACGGTGGAGAGCTCAGTTTCAACAAATCGAAAAACTTTGACCGCTTCACCTCCTCACGCGCCGCCGCTGACGGAGACCAAGGATGACACCGGCGGACTCGAAACGACACAAGGAACACGATGGTGCAGGAGGTGTCAAAAACGGAGCAACGATCGGCGATGAATTTAAGATTTTCTCGGTGATGGTGCTAAAAAAACGTCAAGACTTTGACTTGAAATTCATGGCGTTTGGCAGCGTTTCACTTTAATTAATTTAAGGGGTTTGTTCCTCGCTCGATGATGAACACGATGATGTTTTCAAAACAACGATCAGAGGTCGGACGGCGTCGGGATCGTGGTTGGAAGTTGGGGCGTTGCACGCATATATAACCAAATTTCTGTCGACACTTTTAGGGTTAATATAAGGCTTAGTCCTTGAATTTTATTTAACTCTAAAACAGGCTATAAGTTTTAAAAACTTTCAATTTAATCCTCAAATTTCATCAAATTACTCAATTAAATCCTCAAATTCCAATTAAATATTTTTTCCAAATTTTCGGGTTGTTACATATTAAATCACTAAACTAAAAGGGCATCAATTAAACATAAAATGGGACTAAATTAAAACAAATAGAAATTTGAAGGCTAAATTAAAATAAAATGAAAATAAACAGATTAGGGGTTAAAATACAAAACACATGGAAATTAAAGGGACCTAAATACAATTATTATTTAAGCCTAAAAATAATCTTTTAAATTATAAAGGCAAAATTACAAGATCAATCCACATAATTTAAAAAAAAATTAAAAGGTCACTACACATGACTAAAATGCAAAAACACGGTTAAATAACATGGACTAAAAATTTTTTTTACCAAACAATATATATCATACGTAAAATGGATAAATAACAAAATTAGTCCCTACAGGTGACTAAGATGCAAAAATACGCGTAAGTTAAGGGATTAAAACGAGAATAATCCAAAAATAAAAGACATACATGAAAAAAGGTAAAATAACAGTTTTGGTCCCTGTGGGACCAAATTGCAAAAACGCACTGAAGTATCGAGGATTAAAACATGATTTCCCCCTTAACTTTCCTTATATATACCAACATATATAAATTTTTTTCATTTTCATGCAAAACACAAAAAAAGGGGAAGCTCTCCCCTCTCCCCACTACCGGCCACCACGCCCTACCTCTAGCCGCCGCACACGGTGGTCGAAAAATTCAAAACAACCCAAAATTTCCAAAAAAATAGATCAACCCCCTATAACCTCTTTTAGTACTAAAACCACCGAAAAACGTTCTAAAAGCCCCCTAAATCACCAATAAATGGTTCGACTTCCCCAACTCCGACGACCCAACGAAGCCTCTTTTTTTACTAGAAGGTAACTGATCTAATCCTCTTTTTTATTTTCGTTTTTTTCTGCGTAAAATGGTCGATGTTGTTTTTTTTACACAAAACATTGTTTTTTTCTTATTTTTTCTTTGGTTGTTTCGAAATAAAGGCCCCCATTTTTGTTATTTTACTGCTCTAATAAAAAAATCGAATGTTTTTTTTGTTTTTTTTTGTTTTTTTTTGTTTTTTACTCTTCGAAAACAAACAAAAAATAAAAATGTTTTCTACAGATTCGAAACTAACACAAAAATATTTACCCATACTTGAAATAAAAAGTAAAAAAATCTTTAACACCTCTGTTTATTGCTACTGGATCTCTCAATAATGGACTGACTACACTATTTTTTTTTTGTGGATGTATTTAAAAAACCCCTCTTTACAGTGTACAATGTTGGGGTCTTATACCCGTTTTACAAAAATGAAATCATTTTTTTGTTTCTTCTCTCTTGTTTCTGCAGGTGGCGTGCGTGGAATGCTCTTCCTCTAGTTGGTACAGAGACCATAAGCAGTGGAGTGGGGTGGATTTTGATTGAGGAAGTGGATGGCTAGGGCTAGGTTAGACCTAGGATCCAGGTCGAATTTGATTTGGGTCTGTTCAGGTCTGGATTTTTAGTTGGGCTTGGTTGGGTTAGAATTTAAATTGTTAGAGGATTGGGGGTTTTGATTTTGATTTGGGGCTTGAGGCCCGACTGGAAAAATGATGATCACAATGTCTATACATGTAAATTTATAGTTTATATGTTTAAGTATGTTTTTGAGAAATTACATGACACTAAAATTTCTTTGTTCTCTTAGAATGGAATGAACAAAATTTGGATGAGTTATTTATCCTAAAAATCAAAAAGTTACTAAAACTAATAAAAGACAATATTTAAGTGAAATATTTTTAGAGAAGTTTTAGTAATGAATGAATTTCTCAAATAACTCTCTTTAAACTTAGCATATAATTTAAGTTAAACGAAAGAATGTTTCACATTTTGATAATGCTAAAATTTTGAGAGTTCTATTTGACTTGAAAGTTGGTTTTAATAGACCTACCCATAACCCAAGTAATGAATATAAAAATCTTAAGTGTTTACTTAAGAGTTTAATGAGAATTACAGACTTGGAGTTTCAGTTTATTGAAGATACCCAAAATTATGATATAAATTGGGTAATCGATTATGAAGTGATAAAACACTATAAGTGGGTATACGTTTATTTTAAATAGATCAATTTTTGTGAAAGTTTGTAAGGTAAATAAGCTTTACTAGCTCTATTGTGGGGGTAAAAGCTTAGAGCTCTTGACAAAAGGCCAAATCTACCTACAATTTATTTGTTGAAATTTTTATGAGAAAATCCTAATTTTTATCGTGATTCGAGACTCATAAATTACTGAATGTAAAGTATAATAATTAAACTTATATGAGAAGACATGAGTCTATATACCTATTGCACTCAAGTGCTTATTAAAGTACTTTAAAAGTACAAAGGATTGAAAACTAGAGTTTATTAACTATCCTGCAGTCCTAAAGGAATCATGTGATGCTAACTAAATTATCAATGAGGTAAGCTATATGAGTGGGCATGTCTTCACTAAGCGAAGGAGTGATTTTGTAGAAGTTTTCTAAGAAAATGTGCATTGCTTGTTTTACTATGGATTCAAAGTTTATCACTTTCGACCTAATTGGGGAAATAACTAAGTGGCCCATAAATTTATTAACAAAAATTCTTTCATAGGGAAAATCGAATCCTCTGGTATCTTTATTATGTGTTTCAAAGGAAGTGATATGTGTGGCTCATAGTCAAGCTTACAATGGTAAGAAGAGACATATTCACTTAAGACATGAATCAATAAGACATTTAATAAAGAACGTAGTACTTTCTTATGGTATGTGAAGTCAGAGAGGGACCTCATTGATCCGCTTACCAAAGGATTAAGTTAGAAACTAATTATGAATTTGTTGAGGAGGATAGGTCTAAAGCTCATTAGTTGATGAATTCATGGTTGATACGCAACTTAGTTATCTAAGTTCAATGTGGTTAAATGAAGCCATGGAAAGACTCATAGTATGCATTTCTCCCTATCTATCCCTATAAACGGATAATGTACATGAACATGATGAACGTTATTGCTCTTAATAAATTCATAGTCCATGCTTTGGGTGGTCTTAGTGAGAAAGACTTGATGAATTTATCGTCTTTGGATTAATATTTACTCTTAATAAGTTCATAACCCAATGTTGATTGGGTAGTCCTATCGCGAAAGACTAGATAAACATATTGTTAGAAACGATGAGTTTTTTTAAACTCTTAATGAATTCAATCTCTAGAGTTTGGGTGATTCAATTTGAGAATGATGAACCACCTTCTATGAAAAATGTTGGTTCATTTTTCTAGTACACTTACTAGAATCCTAAGGAAAGAGGGCTATATATACATTTCATATACTTTGTTGTCGTATCGATGACTTCGATTGATGAAGGGGTTAGTTGTGTGTTATGAGTCACCCTAATCTTAGAAAGTTCAAGATTCATTCACTTATTTAAGAGAAGAATTACCCATCATCACTATGTACTAGTTCCAAATACGTTCACTAGTGCTTAAGTAACAAATCTCGCTATTTCTCCTCTCGTGTGTTAACTTCGATGCTATCATTTTTTTATGAAAGAATTTTTTTCGTATTAGTGAGGGAATGTTGTTAATGCTTAGATTTAAAGCATTTTTAATGCTGTTTAAGTTTGGTTTATATAACATTTAATGTTGTTAAATAGAATGATGTTTTTTCCATCACTATTTAACTTATAAATAATGGACAAGTCTTCTCATTTGAGATATCCCAAGCAAATATTTGCTTAGAAAAACTCTCATTCTTCTTAGTGTTTCATGACGTTTTCAAATTCTTATTCTGAGTTTCGAGAAAAGAGTAGTACCACCAAAGTCCACTCTATTCAGGTGTACAAAATTTAGAAAGTCGTGCTAACCAGAAGGCCATTCATCCAATTTATTTATTACACACATCAGGGCGAATTCACTTCTAAGGCAGTGGTTAATACCACAACACGGTTGAACGATTCATTTTTTAATTATTTTTTATTATCCAGTCAGTGCTAACACCTCATTTTGCAATAATCTATTTTCCAAAAATTTATAATTAGGTTTAAGGTACACATGCATCCGCCTACCTTTGAGATTTTTAAAATTATTATTATATATTATTAATATGTTTATCAAAATGTTTTCCCTCTATATATATACAATTTTTTGTTCTTATTTTTCCCTTCAACTCATTACATTGATAGGAACATTTATATCTTATTTTCTTTTAATTTTTCATCTCTCTCTTATTTTGGATAAAACAAAACAACTATCCTTATATTTTTTTTGCTCATTGTCGACCCTAGTCATTTTGACATATTTGACATATGGCCTTTGATGAACTACTTTTCATATTTCAAAGCTTCTTGAGAATGATCTTATATTTATGTTTTGTCTACTTGATCGTGAAACTTCAAATACATAATGGAAAATAAAACATATATAGATTAGTATACATAAGATAATCAATATTACTAACTGATAAAACTTACACTCACATGTTTTCTACACAAACATGATCTTTATCTCACATGCTTAGTTTAAAAGTAAATCCTAACAACATGATTTCTAGTCTTGTGCATTTATTTTAAAAGTAAATTTACTATACAAAATTTAAAGAGCGAGGGAAAAGACCAGAAAAACTTTTTCCTTGTATTTTCTTATTATGAACCTCTGAGGTTGAGTTGGTTCTAGGGTAGAGGTACTCAATTATCCTCATTGTGCCATTAAGGCAAGTGAGGCCCTCGATCCTCGCCCATTATAGGCTCATTTGGACCTAGTTCAATATGAGATGATGCACCTAACTATGTATGCACAATGGTTAAAACCACACATAGAATAAGACAAGAAATTTTTTTCCTTGTGTATTCTCACTACAATAAATTTCTATTGTGACAAATTTAATTTTTCTCAAAAATATTTTTGTCACTATTAATAGCTTTTTCGTGACAAAATAAATAATCATCACATTAAGTTAAAAAAAGATATACAATTATGACAAAACAAAAATCGTCATATAATCTGTCACTATTAGTAAATGTGTAATATATGGTGACAAAATAAATTTATTACCGATTTTTTTCACAAATGTTTCCCTCCATTTTTTTACGCCAATTAAACTCTTATAGTGACAAGTTTGTAACTAAAGTTTTAGTGAACATGAAAAAAAATTGGCACAACAAATAATGAGATTTAGATATGTTGTGACAAATTTTATTTGTACTTATATGTTTTAATTATTGTGACAAAATGATTATTTCCAATTTTTTTTGTATAAAACAAAATCATATAGAAACATGTTTTGTTACTATAAGCTATAATTATTGTTACAAAAAAATTTGTCACAAAAAATATTGAGATGCAAGTTTTAAGTGAAAAATAATGTTAGTACTTATATTTTATTATTATTGTTGTTGTTGTCATTATTTGTTTCTTTAATTTAGAAGATATATGTTAAAATTTATTTTAAAAGGATTTCAAATATATTTTTTATAATCAACAACAAGTTGGTCTAGTGGGATGAAGCACTAGATCCCTTAAGCATGGTCAGGGGTTCGAATACTGGCATTTGCGAATACAACAAATTGGGTTGGGAGGGTTGCCCTCGCTTCTGCAATATCCGATCTAGATTAGTCGGTCAATAGATTGGATACCAGTGATTAATTCAAAAAATTTATTTTTTATGAAATTAAAATTACTCTTAATAATATTATTAAACAATATCTTTTTAAAAAATAAATAAATAATTTTAGAGGGAAATTTCTCTCTTTTTTTTATATGAAAACTTATTTGCTATATATATTTAAAGGGTTTTAAATATAAATTTTATGAATTTAAAATTTCTCATAACTTATCTTAATAAAATAATAATAATAACAATAATATGTTTTTTTAAATAAATAAGTAATTTGGGAGGGAAATTTCCCTCCATCTTCTTTTAAATAAAAACTTATTTTTATTTATTGTAAATATTTTTTTCAAACTCTAATTATAGTTTTCTTTGACGGTTTTAAACCATTTCCCAAACTTTTTTCTTTATTCTTTCAGAAGGAAAAAACCAAAACAGTGAGTTTTTTTTTATATATTTGATTTAAACTTATTTGATCTATAATTTGTGGTTTATACTTGTGTTTTTTTCTAGACAATTATGCATAAAAGCAACTGAGTGAGAGCGGCCTCATTGACTATGGAAATCATAGTTAGTAAAAGCAATCAAAATCCAATGCAAATGATAAGCCAATGAACATTCAAGGTAAGAGAGATAATGATTTGTTTTATTTTTAACTATTGATTTTTTTTGGCTGCTAATTTTAATTTTTTTTTTTTGCCAATGTTATGAAAATTTTAAAGGAAAACATGTTTTTTTTCTTGTGTAACATGATCTTTCTATTTAATCAATCCCATTTTTTTTGTTCATCAATTTGTTTCAGTTTTACTCTCTCGGTTTTAAGGTGAATCAATTTCAAATTTTCTAGTTAATATTTTTTGGTGCTGTTTGGTAGCTAAGAAAATGTAGGATAACTGAAAAATGTTATGGTGTTGTTTGGACTGTTTTTTTCTCTCCATGTTTTTAGGTTCATCTCCAAGATTTTTTTGGGGTATAGGATTAATTTTCATTTCTATCTAATACTTATTTACTATAATATTAATAGGTTGAAAGAATGTTATTTTTCATTAATCAAAATATTGATATTTTGTTCAATCAAAATTCAATAAAATCCAACTTGCAAAATGTGCCAAGCGAGCAACACTAATCGAACCATTTGATAATGAAGATAAGTTGTTTACAACCAAATAAATTTATGTTCATTTTTTATATTTTATCTTAAATATTACATTTAATATAATCATATATTTACATCTATATGTGTACAATCAATGAGTTGAAATAAAATCAAGATGTTCTCCAAAGTTAGATTCAATGTATGCTTCAAATATTTAGAGAAAGCCCATGTGCTTGAATATTCAAGGTAATATTAAAATTTAATTTTTAATAATAAAATATATTATATATGCCATTTTAAAAATATTTATTAACAATTTAATATAATTTATTTTTTTTTGTATTCAAATGTAGGTGTGGAGATTTATTGATCATCATGGTGGACTTCATTTTTTTTATTTCTAGAGAGCGAATTTATGTTTTCAATAAATTTCGTTCAAGACATTTTATATTTATTTTAATGCAATTTAATTAGTTTTATTATTATAAATATTTAATATTAGTTTTATTATTATAAGATTTATAACAAATATTAATTTTTTAATATAAAAATTATGTAAAATAATATTTTTGTAATAAAAATTGTAACAAATCTATTTAGTCATAACAACATATTAAATTTAATCAAAATAAAAAATTATGCCAAATTTATTTAGTCACAATATTTTCTTAAAATAACTAATTATGACAAATTTATATAGTCATAATAACAGTTATTTGTAACTAATTGTAACAAATTTATTTAATCATAATAATATATTATATTTAGTCAAAATAAGAAATTATGTCAAATTTATTTAGTCACACTATTTTTCTCAAAATAATAAATGATGAAAAAATTATTTAGTCAAAATAACAATAGCAAATATTAATTTCTCAATATAAAAATTTATGACAAATAATATGTTTTCACAATAATAAATTATAACAAATTTATTTAGTCACAATATCATATTAAATTTAGTCAAAATAAATAATTATGTAAAATTTGTTTTGTCACAATATTTTCTCAAAAAAAATAAAAACATTTGATAAATTTATTTATCATAATAAAAAATTATAACAAATGTTAATTTTTCAATATAAAGAATTATGAAAAAATATATTATTTCACAATAACGAATTATAAAAAATTTATTTAGTCACAAAATGTTTTATAAGAAATATTTAGTGACTAAATAAAAGTAGTGATAACTTAAATTTTGTTGTAATATGTCTTTTTGTTCCAAAATTTTTTTTGTTCGATGTTATAATTTAAGTTAATTGTGACAAAATTTTACTTTTGTGATAAATACATATTTTATTTCAACAAATATTTTGACTTTGTAATTTACATTTAGTGACGAAATAGAAACAACGAGAAAATAATTTTTGTTGCAATATATATTTTCGTCACAAAAACCCTTTATATTTGATGTTAAAATATAAGTTAATTATAACAAAATGTAATTATTGTGACAAAATAGTTAATTGATAGTGACAAATGTTTTATCATGATAAGTTAATTATAGTAACAAAATTTTATTGTTACAATAAATAATATAAAATGGTAACAAACACGATTTCGTCATAATATACTTTATATGACAAGGTTGTTCTAACAAACATAGTAACAAATAAAATTGATCAAGATATATATATCTTGACAAATTTAATACTTCTAGTGATAAATAATTTTGTTGAAACAATAGAAATTTCTTGTAGTGTCTTATTACGGGACATAGTATTTTTTTGTTACCCTCCCGATTCCAAGACTTCACCTTGACTAATCCGAACTGACCACGTCACATACTTGACTCTGGTGGGTGAGTCTCCCGGTAAAAATTTTCTGCATACATAAAGACTCTTGATTCCTTACTTAAGCGATATCAAGCTGCATACCACTTGAACCAACTCATGTTAGTATTAACATAATATTATAGTCTGATTATATATTATAAAATTATAAAATAAAAACTAAATGTCACTTATAATTTGCTTTCTCACTAGTGTGAAGTTCAGGAAAAAAAACCTTATGGATGAAAAAAATTATTAAATTAATAGATAAAATACAAAATAAAATAAAAAGGTTTATTAAATGCTGTAGTCATAGAAATTCAACCGAAAATATATTAAAATAAAAACACTGAATACGTCAGGAGCTAAAAAATGTGAAACATCCGTTAATAAATAATATATATTTAATAAAAAAAATTAAATAACGTTTAGCACGTAAAGTATTAAATAGTTATTTATTTTTTCAAACGATGCCATACCAGTTTGATAAATATTTTTTGTGCAAGCAAGTTCTCTCATAAGTCATAAATGGAAACCTCTAAGAAATATATAAATTAATTAATTAAGCTGTAATATAGTATTTATATATGTTTTTTAACTTAATTATACGTATATTCTGACACCTCATCATTCAAAGATAATATTAAATACAAACTTATGTTGCATGTGGAGGATGTTTTATTTATATAATACATTTATTAATAACTTCATTAAACTATTCCTTTGTCCTTACTAACTCTCCACTTTTCCTTCATGATTAATAAAATATTTACCTTCGATTAATCGTGCTATTTAATCTAAATAATAAGTTAATCGTTATAGTAATTATTAAACTTTGTTAAAAATAATTTAACCGTTATAAACAATTTAGTTATAAGTTAACTTATAACTTATTATAATTTTTTTTCAAAGATAACACAATGAGAGTTTCAAAGTTTTATAATTCATACTATAAAATACATCCTCATTAATCATACTACAATGTTTAACACATTGCAATTAGTAATAATCCAGTACATTATCAAAGTTTTTAAGATAAATTTTTAACAAACATATAAAACATAATTATAATTTATTAACGGTAGTCAAAATTCATAATTGTTAACCGTCAATTTTAGCGCTTCAATTAACCCAAATCATTTAATTTTAACTGTTACATGAATTAACCTAATATGATGGCTATATGAACACCATAATGGTTAGGTGCTTGTGCGGCTTTAAACTTGTCAACCTCCGAGTGCTAGCACGTTTTTATATTGAACAAACAATTTTTAGAAGTAGTATAAAATCCATTGAACCTGAACTTCAACAAAACATAAGACAGCCAGTTTCCATTATACGTTTAAGCTTTCAGTTTATACTGTTTCATTGCAATTGTTGCAGCAATGGAAGTTCATATTACTTCAAAGCAAATGGTTAAGCCCTCCTCTTCAAAACTTCATCTCTTGACACCATTCAACCTTTCCCTTTTAGACCAACTCGCTCCAGGAGTGTACACTCCTGTACTCCTCTTTTACGCTAAACCTAGTGATTCCAATGTCGACGGTTCTCAATTCTCAGACCAACTAAAACAATCGCTCCCGAAAGCTTTAACTCAGTTTTACCCTGCTGCTGGTCGGGTGAAGAATAACCTTTTCATTACTGATTTCGACGAGGGAGTTCCATATGTTGAAACCAGGGTGGAAGGCCGACTATCTGATTTCATTGAGCCAACTCAAAAACTAGAGGAAATGAACCGAATGCTTCCTTGTCGACCCTTTTCCTATATTCAAGATTCAACAGCACCCCAATTGGCTGTTCAAGTTAACATCTTCGACTGCGGTGGGATTGCACTAGGTTTGTGTTATTTACACAAGATTTTCGATGCAGCAAGCATATCTGCTTTCCTTAAAAGTTGGGCAGCTTTCAGTCGTGGTTCGAATGGTGAAATATCAGATCCTGGACTGTTAGGGGCATCGTCACGGTTTTTTCCTCCGGTTGAGTCAATGCCGGAAAATGCTGATTGGAAAAGCTTGTTCTTCAATGGCGGTGGGCGTAAGATAACAAGGACTTACGTGTTTGATGCTAATGCGATCTCGACTCTTAAGTTGATAGCGAAAAGCAAAAGCTTGGAGCATCCTTCCCGAGTATTAGCTGTAAGTGCATTCGTATGGAAGCATGCCATGCAGGCTTCTCGATCAGTTTCAGGAACTCTAAAACCAACTATTTTATGCCAACCAGTGAACCTTCGACCAAAATTTAAGCCCGCCTTACCGAGTTATTCAATTGGGAACATGTTTTCAATGGCAAGTAGCATGTACAACCCAGTTGGAAAAGATATTGACTTGTCTGAGTTGAGTTATCTAGTGAGAGAAGCAACGAAAAGTGCCCCTAATGATCCCGAGGTAATTCTGCAAGGATTTAACACTATGACAGAGCAACTCAGCCATCTTGCAGAAATGGTCTCAAAAGGAAATGTAGATTTTTTTATTTTAAGCAGCTGGATCAATACTTTGGATGCAAATGAAGATTTTGGGTGGGGAAAACGGGCTCTGTTTAGCATTCCAGGGATCGGCAGCCATAATCGAGAGTTGGGCAATGGTTTCGTTCTAAAAGAGGCTAGGCAGCACAACGCCATTGAAGTTTGGATTACTATATCCGAGAAAGAAATGGTTTTTCTGGAACGTGATCCCGAGTTCCTCGCATATGCTTCTCCAGGTTCTTACTTTGATAAAAGTGAGATCTAAACATAAACAAACAAGGAAGATGATTCCCAAACTTAAAACTATTGTTGCCAAGGCTAAGTAAGTTTCTTTGGTTTAATACTGTTGTGTTAATAATCAAAACTAATGTGTTCTGAAAGTTTCTTCTTGTTCTTGTCTTTGTATAATTTGCCTCAACAGAGGTTAATCTATGTTTGAATCAAATAAGGAATGAGTTTGTTTTCGTATACAAATAAAAGACTCTAGTTTTATTATAAAAGAAAAATCTAAAATTATAATTACAGTTTACGATTATAAGTATAAACTAAGCACATAATTAAAACATTTCCTATAATTATTAACACGGAACTAGCTACTTAAGATCTTATAAGGACATAAGTAAAAGGTCAAAAATCCATCTAAAAAATCAAACAAAATAAAGATGCAAATATATCTGGTTGAATCGGCAAACGAACCACAATAGAAGATCAAACTACTAAAAGGTCACCGATAATTACGAATTAGAATCGAGCGTCATGAGAATGCGAATCAAAATCGAGCGTCGTGAGAAAATTATCTCCGAACGTAAACCGTATATCTAAATTTATCCGAGAATCCAAAGTAGAACAAATCAACAAGATAACAATAGTGTTATTTTAATCGGTCGAGACGATGTTGAATCTAAACTTGAAAAAGTTAAACTATAAAATCGACCAAACAACTAATTTTACTTTTTAAAGGTATATGCAATTTGATTCAATTATTACAAAATACAACTATTTGTACTTTTTAAAGGTTTATGCAATTTGCTCGTGTACAAAACGATTATATATCCTTTAAAAACAAATTATGTTATATCCTTTTTTTTTGTTATATTAGAGTCTAGCTCATCAAAATCCTACTTAGAATCTTGTTTGTTTTACTGTAATTATTTTTTTAAAAATTATTTTTTTCTTATTTCGAATGTTTGGTTGACGGAAAATAGATTAGCTAATGTAATTCATTTTCTTAGTGAATAGAATTTCCTTTGTATATTTTGAAAAAAATATTTACGGCTTTATTTTTTGTAAGTCATTTTTCGAACTTTTCACTTCAAAACATAAATATTCAAAACAATTTTATTTATGTGTTTAATATTGATAATATTTAGTATCATTTCAATAAAAATGTTAATTATTAAATATTTTATTAATAGTTCTAACAATTATATATCCTTTAAAAGCAAATTATATTAAATCATTTTTTGTTAACTTATAGTCTAGCTCGTCAAAATACTATATGGTGTCTGTTTGTTTTACTGTAATTAGTTTTTAAAAATTTTTGTTTTCATTTTTTGGTGTTTGGTTGGAGAAAAATAGAGTACTTGATATAATTTATTTTATAGTCAATAAAATTTTCTTTGCATTTTTTGAAAAATGACTTATGGTCTAATTTTTCGTAAGTCATTTTCTGAACTTTTCACTTTAAACATAAATACTCAAAACACTATTATTTTATGTATTTAATATTAATATAACATTTTACTATCATTTTAATAAAAATATTAATTATTAAATATTTAGTAATAATTTTAATGATATAATATTGTTAATTGAATATTATAATTTTTAATAGTATAATGATATTCTTATTTTTAATAAGAAATTAATATAATTCATAATATTTATTATTTTAATAATATAATATAATATTTTTATTTTAATAAATAATTATATAACTTATAATATTTTTATTTTAATAAAATATATTAGTCTTGATATTTTATTTATAAAATTAAATAATATTTTAAAAGTAATATTGACATAAATTATATTAAATAAATTATTCTGATATTTTAAAAATAATTTTATTTTTCAAATAGATAATATTATTTATTATATTTAATATTTATAACAAATTATTTCTAGAAAATTTATCAATCAATAGAAATTGATTTATACAACATCATCCAAATATTATAAAATTATTTTCAAAAATTATTTTCTGAAATATTCATTTCATTTTACGAATATTATTTTCCAGAATTTATTTTTCATGAAACAAACATACTCTTATTATTAGACATAAAGGTCAGTTTACTCCTTAAAATATATATCTTTTATCGAATTATCCTTTAATTTTTTTAAATTATATCCTTAAAGGTCTATTTAAGGAGTATATATGTGTGTATGTATGTATGTATATATTTTAGTTTGTATATATATATTATCGAATAATACCTTATATCCACGAAGAGACAGCTTGATCTCAATGTTTGGAGGCTTTGATCTATCGTTGGAAAAATTCATTATGTCCCCAGGTTAATTAATTCCTTTTCATTTAGTAATCATAATTAATTTCCTTCAACTGAATCCTTTTAACATTTTATTTAATCCAATAGAAACCCTTACCTTTACAAGTTTTGAAATTTCAGTCCCAACTTTAAGATCCATAACTTCCCGGCCAATTTTCAGGGTGTTAAGACTCTCCTTAAAATAAATTCCTTAGAATATTTAGTTTCGGTATTGATCTCTAAAGTTTTATATTTACCCACTTTAGACTAATCTCAAATGATCATATGCAATTAAGTTATTTCTTCCACCACGTTAAGCATATTGGAATCACTAAATATAGATGACTCACCTTAACGAAAACGGATGTTATCTTACTAGAAAGCGACAATATTGACAAACTAGAGGTTAACTACTATCCTACAGTACTAGAGGAATCCTGTGATGCTAACTGAGTTATCAATGGGGTAAGGTCTATGAGTGAATATGTTTTCACTAGGCGGAACAGTAATTTTGTAGAAGTCTTCTAATAAAACAGGCATTGCTCGTTTTACTATGGAGTCAGAATTTATCACTTTCGACCTAGTTAGGCAAGTAACTAAGTGGCCCAGAAATTTATTAGCAAAATATCCATCATAGGGAAAACCGAGTACTTTGGTATCTTTATTATGCGATTCAAGGAAGTGATATGTATGACTCATAGTCTAGCTTATAATGGTAAGAAGAGACATATTCACTTAAGACATGAATCAATGAGACATTTAATAAAGAACAAAGTACTCTCTTTAGGGTATGTGAAGTCAAAGAGGAACCTAGTTGATCTGCTTTCCAAGGGTTTAAGTCGGAAGCTGATTATGAATTCGTTGAGAGTGATAGTTTTAAAGTTCATTGGTTGAAGAATTCATGGTTGATACCCAACTTAGTAATGTGGTAAAACAAAACAATGAAAAGACTCATAGTGTACATTTCTACATACCTATCCCTATTACAAATAATGTACATACACAGGATGAGCATTATTGCTTTTAATAAATTCATAGCCCAGGCTTTGAGTGGTCTTAGTGAGAAAGACTCGATGAATTTACCGTCTTTGGGTGAATATTTACTCTTAATAATTTCATAACCTAATATTTACTCTTAATAAGTCCATAACCTAGTGTTGAGTGAGTAGTCCTATCGTGAAGGACTAGATGAACTTACCATTAAAAAGGATGACTTTTCTTAAAATCCTAGTGAATTTAATCTCAAGAGTTTAGGTGATCCTATTTGAGAAGGAATTATTGAATTCATTGAATAAAGAGGTTGAGTATTTATTCTTAATGATTTCTTATCCTAAAGTTTGGATAGTTCATTTAATATAAACATAAAGAAATTCACCTTATTTATTGTGAGGTTAAGTTGTATTAAAGCTCTTAATTATTTCATAGCCCATATACGAGTGGTTTATTTTGAGATAAACCTAATGAAATAACCAACATAAGTGAGAAGGATTAGCCACCTTCGATGAAAAACGTTGGATCATTTTTTTCTAGTAAATTTACTAGAATCCTGAGGAAATAGGGTTATATATATACATTCGTATATATACTTTCGTTGACACATCGATGACTTCAATTGTTTAAAGGGTAGTTCTATATTATGAGTTCACCCTAATCTTAGAAAGTTCAAGGTTTGTTCACTTATCTAAGAGAAGAATTACTCATCATCACTATTTACTATTTTAAGATATGTTCACTAGTGCTTAAGCAATTAATCTCGCTATTGCTCTTATCGTGTATTAACTTCAATGCTCTCATTTTTATGAAAGAATTCTTTCGCATTAATGGGGAATGTTGTTAATGCTCAAAATTAAAACATTTTTAATGATGTTTAAATTTGATTTAAATAGCATTTTAATGTTGTTGAATAAAATGATGTTTTTTCCCTCACTATTTAACTTCTAACTAGTGGGTAAGTCTTCTTATTTGAGATATCTAAGCAAATATTTGCTTAGAAACACTCTTATTCTTCTTATTGTTTCCATGACGGTTTCAAGTTCAAATTCTGAGTTTTGAGAGAAGAGTAGTACCACCAAAGTCCACTCTATCTTTCGGATGTACGAAATTGGGAAAGTCATGCTAACCTCAAGGGGGGTATTCGTCCATTGTAGCAACTACACATATCGGCGCGATTTTGCTTCTAAGTGGTTAATATCATGACACGATTGAACGATTCCTTCTTTAATTATTTTTTTATACAGTTAGTGCTAACATCTCATTTTACAGTAATCTATTTTCTAATAGTTTAGAGTTGGGTTTAAGTTACAAATGCATCCACCTACCTTTTAGATTTTTAAAATTATTATTATATATTATTTAATATGTTTATCGAAATGTCTCTCCCTCTCTTTATATATTCAATTTTTTTGATCCTATTTTTCCCTTCAACTCATTATATTGATAGGAACATATAATTGTTGTTATCATTTAATTTTTCATCTCCTCGTGTAGAAGACTCTTATTTTGGATAAAACAACTATCCTATTCATAATCTTGGATATTCTCTTTCATCTCTTATAATTTCTTTTGCTCATTGTTGACGTTAGTACATTCTGACATATTTGACATGTAGCATTTGGATGAACTGATTTTCATTCTTCTCAGAGCTTCTTTAGTATGATGCCTTATATTTTTGGTCTACTTGATCGTGAAACTTCATATACATCATGAAAAGTAAAACATATATGGATTAGTACGCATAAGATAATCAACTATCATTAACCGATAAAACTCACACATGTTTTCTACCTGAACATGATATTTATCCAACATGCTTAGTTCAAAAAGTAAATCCTAACCATGTGATTTATAATAGAGAATCAAATTAATATATTTAAACTGTACTTATCTCATTCTCCTAAAATATAGGATATTCAGTTCATATCTAAACAATATTGATATATTCTTATTATTCTTTAGTTATTAGTTTAGTATAGAAATCTTTCTGTTGTAACAAATTGATTCTCTGTAAGCTTATTTATATCTCCTAACATCAATGAAAAAATCATGCCATTATTCACTCACTCTTACTTTTCTATATGGTATCACGCTGAAGTCGGTCCTCAACCTTACTCACCACTCTTCCGCCAATCCTACCAACAACATCACCATGGCCACTGAACCTCAGCTTATTACCATCCCCAACCCAAAAAATCCTACCAAAACTCTTCAACTCATAAACATCTCTCATCCATCCATCATCAAATTAATCTCCTCAAATTATCTTGCCTGGAAACTCCAGATTGAAGTCATTCTCATCGACTATGACCTCTATAAATACATCGACAACACTCATCCATGTCCTCCTCTCACCATCACCACCAACAATGTCGAAGCTCCTAACCCGACTTTCCTCCCATGGATTCGACAAGACAAATTATTGTTTGGTGTACTTGTCGGTTCTATCTCCTCCTCTCTCGTTCCACTCATCCAACAATCGGCCACCTCCCGCGAAGCATGGCAAATTCTAGCCAACACTTATGCTCGCCCGACTCATGGTCACATAAAGCAAATCAAGGACCAGATTAAGAAAGCCACGAAGGGATCGCAGTCCTTCTCGGACTACATACAGTATATCAAGTGCCGAACTGATCAACTTGCTGCACTCGGTAAACCGATGGACTATGAAGACATCATTAAAAAGATCTTAGAGGGTCTCGATGATGACTATCGTCACATTACAGATATAGTGGAAGGTAGGGACACCCCCGTCTTATTTTATGAGCTTAATGAGAAACTCATCAACAGGGAGCTGACTATTCAGCAGTCGCAATCTGCTTCCTTCCCGCATCTTGTCACAGCAAATGTTGCCTCAACTAAGTCCAATCGTTCACACCGTTTCTCGTTAAACTGGACGCAACCTTCATACTCTACTCCTCTGTAACAACCATCTCAACCTCCGCAGGCCACGACTCGCCAGCTAAGGCCATATCTCGACAAGTGTCAAGGATGTCACCAGGGCCACACTGTTGCTCAGTGTTCCCTCTTTCAGCTAGTACTCGCCCCCTCGCATAGTGCTACTCACTCCTCGCCCACTGGATCTCAGTGGCACCCAACGACGCATGTCGCCATAACCTCACGTGTCGAAACCCTGGCCTGGCTTCTCGATAGTGGTACCTCTCACCATGTCACGACTGACCTCGGTAACCTCTCGCTTCATGCTCCTTACGACGGGCCTGATGACATTGAAATCGGTGATGGAACTGGGTTACACATTTCCAAAACTGGTTCTACTTCTATTAAAACACCCTCTCACACTTTTCAATTACATGATGTTTTATTTGTTCCTGCCATGAAAAGAAACCTGATCTCCATATCTCAGTTTTTGCAAAACCAATAATACTTTGATTGAGTTCTTACCATCTTCTTTTCGTGTGAAGGATCTATTGACAGGGGCCACATTACTGGAAGGACAACCTAAAGGTGGTGTGTATGAATTGCTGATTTTGCACCTAACTTCTCGTCCTTCAGTCTTCACCAGTACCAAAGTGTCCTCTTGTGCCTGGCATCATCGTCTTGGTTACCCATCCAAGTCAATCCAACACTATATCGTCTCTAAGTTTAGTTTACCTTCCGATTTCTCTAGCTCTAAGCATTTCCATTATAAAGATTATTTCTGCAATAAAAGTCACAAATTACCTTTTTCTCAGTCATCTATTGTGTCTACCTCTCCTCTCTAACATATTTATTCTGATGTGTAGACCTCGCCTATTTGTTTTGTTGATGGTTACAAATACTATGTCATTTTTGTGGATCACTTCACTCACTACATATGGCTTTACCCCCTCAAATGTAAATCTGATGTTGCCACTATTTTTCCTCATTTTAAAGTACTTGTTGAAAACTTATTCCAAAAGAAAATAGTCATATTTTACTCTGACAATGGGGGGAATACATGGGTCTCGCCAAATCCACTGGTCTTTCCATATACATATCCACACATGGCATTTCGCACCTCACCTCACCACCTCACACTCCAGAACATAATGGTTTCTCGGAACGTTGACATCATCATATTGTTGAAACAGGTCTTTCTCTTCTTTCTCAAGCTTCCTTACCACTAACCTTCTGGTCATATGCCTTCTCCACCGCCGCCTATCTCATAAATCACCTTCCAAGACCCACTCTTCATATGATCTCTCCCTATCATAAACTCTTTGAATCGCCACCCAACTATTCCAAGCTTCGAGCATATGGCTGTCTTTGCTATCCTTGGCTTCGTCCTTATTCTCCCCACAAACTTGCCAGTCGCTCCACGCCTTGTGTATTTCTTTGTTATTCCCTCACTCAGATTGCTTATCTATGTCTTGATCCAAGTACTCAAAAGGTCTACATTTCACGTCATGTTCGATTTGTTGAATCTGAGTTTCCCATGTCTAAAGTTGATCCATATCTTCCTCGTCCTGATGACTTGACATGTGACACATGGCTTCCTCAACATGTTATTCTCTCGGTTTCATACACATCATCCGAAGTTAGTTCCAGTGGCTCTTTGCCAGTCGACTCCAACGCACAAACGAATATGGTAGATCAACAAGACTTGCCTCTACCCCTCTCTCTTCCCTTTCTAGACCCACCTCACAGTTTGCCTACTTCTCCAAACACCGTACCACCCTTACTACCCAGTCCAATACCTGCACCTGCTCCTAGCACGTCTCCACCTGTCCCTTTGGCTTTACCCCCACCAATTCCTAATCAAGTCTCAGAAATCCCATCACTCCCACCCTTTATCCGCACCTCACCTATCGTCACCCGTTCCCGAAACAATATCCACAAACCAATCACCAAACTCAGCCTCTCGGCCCAACTTGCCTCCGAAATTGAACCCACATGTGTAACTCAGGCCTTCAAAGATGGCCGATGGCGATAGGCGATGTCCGAGGAATTTGAATCCTTGGTTCGAAATGGTACTTGGGAACTGGTTCCTCCCAATGGTGTGCAAAATATTGTGAGGTGCAAATGGATTTTTTGACTTAAACGTTTACATAATGGTTCTATTTCTAGGTACAAGGCTCGCCTAGTGGTAGAGGGGTTTCACCAACGGCCTGGAGTGGACTACCATGAGACATTTAGTCCAGTTGTAAAACCAAGCACAGTTCGTGTTGTCCTCTCACTTGTTGTCAGCCAAGGTTGGGTTCTTCGACAACTCGATGTCAACAATGTCTTTCTCCAAGGCACACTCATTAAAGATGTCTTCATGACCCAGGCTCAAGGTTTTGTTGATGCTGACCATCCACACCATGTCTGTAAATTGCGAAGGGTAATATATGGTCTCAAACATGCTCCTAGAGCTTGGTACAATGAACTTCGCCAGTTTCTACTTGCATCTCACTTCTTGAACTCAGTTGTCGACACCTCTTTGTTCATTCTTAATGACAAAGGTATAACTATCATGTTACTTGTTTATGTTGATGACATCAACATAGGTAACCATGCAGCATCAGTCCAGGACTTCATCTCGGTCCTTGCTCGTCGCTTCTCGCTTAAAGACCTCGACACTCTTCACTACTTTCTTGGTGTTGAAGTTGTTCCTCACCCTCACGGTCTTCTTCTCTCACAATGAAGATACATTGCCGACTTGCTGGCTCGAACAAAGATGACTGATGCTCGACCAGTCGCTACTCCGCTTGCCACCTCTCTCATCCTCACTCTTCAGTCTGGGACAACACTTACTAACCCAACTGAATTTTGAGCGGTGGTTGGTAGTCTTCAATATCTCTCACTTACTAGTCCAGACATTGCCTATGTAGTCAACAAACTGTCTCAATACATGCATCGTCCGACTACCGAAGACTGGAATGATGTCAAGCGACTTCTTCGATATTTGTGCGACACCATTGATCATGGCATCATGTTACATCGCCAGTCGCCTCTAGCCCTACATGCTTACTCAGATGCCGACGGGGCTAGTAACAAAGATGACTTTACATCCACCAATGCTTATATTGTCTACCTAGGACGAAACCTGATATCCTGGAGTTCGAAGAAGCAACGAACTGTAACTCGCTCCTCGACTGAAGCCGAGTATCGATATGTTGCATCAACAGCTGCTGAGGTGAGATAGATAACATCTCTTCTTAGTGAACTTGGATTTTCATCCTCACAACAACCGGTAATCTATTGTGATAATGTGGGTGCAACAAACCTTTGCTCCAATCCGGTCTTCCATTCTCGCATGAAACATGTGGCTCTTGACTTTCACTTTATTTGCAAACAAGTTGAAGATGGCATCTTACGAGTCCCTCATGTCTCTTCAATGGATCAACTTGCCGATGTACTCACCAAACCATTACCCCACGCGCGTTTTCATGACTTATTGAACAAGATTGGTCTCACCTCAAGGTGCTTCAACTTGCGGGGGCATAATAAAGAATCAAATTAATATATTTAAACTGTACTTATCTCATTCTCCTAAAAT
The DNA here is from genome assembly GCF_006381635.1 of Hibiscus syriacus. Classification (NCBI taxonomy): domain Eukaryota; kingdom Viridiplantae; phylum Streptophyta; class Magnoliopsida; order Malvales; family Malvaceae; genus Hibiscus; species Hibiscus syriacus. The sequence goes on along the minus strand of NW_024061773.1, from coordinate 746,252 downwards.
ATAGGATATTCAGTTAATATCTAAACAATATTGATATATTCTTATTATTCTTTAGTTATTAGTTTAGTATAGAAATCTTTCTATTGTAACAAACTGATTCTCTGTAATCTTATTTATATCTCCTAACATCAATGAAAAGATCATTCCATTATTCACTCACTCTAACTTTTCTATAATTTATAGTTCTCATGAATTTATTTTAAAATTAAATTTAATCTACAAAATTTAAAGAGTGAGAAAAAAGACTAGAAAAACTTTTCCTTATGTATTCTTATTAAGAGAACTCTAAGGCAGGGTTTAGTTCTAAGGGAAGAAGTACTCAAATTATTCTCATTGTCACCTACTAAGAAAAGAAAGACCTTCGATCCTCACCTATTATAGACTCATTTGGACCTAGTTCAATATGAGATGATGCACCTCTCTATGCATGCACAATGGTTAAAACCACACGTAGACATAAGACTTGTACCCTGAAAGCGGTCCACTATCACGCATAGAGGTAAAAACCTCAGGAAAGAATATCTTCTCACTCTCATTTAAATGGGTAAGAGCGAGACTTAGCTCGATAATATGATAATTAATGAAATTAGTATAATAATAAATTTAGTTTTCAACGTTCTCTCATTATTTCAATTTGATTATAATTCTAAATAGAACCCACAACATTTAAATTTTTTTGCCAATTCAACCCCTTGATCAATCCCTTTTTTATTAGTCACTTTCATCATTCTCATTTACCTTTTTATTAGAACCCACAACTTTTAAAACTTGCAATATAGTCATCGAACTTTTAGTTCGTCTTTAGTAAAGTCACTGACGTTACCTCCCGTTAGTTTCATATGACATGACACCCCGTTAACCCTTCTTATTCTTCTTCTTTTAAAACCCATGGCAAAAAATCTTCCTTTTTAGGAGCTTAAACCCATGCCAATTAAAAAAGAACAAAAACTCTTACATTTAAGAATCACAAGTTTCTCTAGGAAATTAGTTTTCATCTATTTATAATCAAGATGGAAATAGCTTTGAATGTTCTACACCATGATGCTTAGGCTTGTTTGTGTGTTTAATGTTCTTGTGTGCTAATGACTATACCTATTAGCATGCCTATGTGATGAATTCATGTAGTATACTAGAGTTATTTGTGTGGCAGTGAGCTTATGAGCTCAGCGTTCGAAATATGTTTCCCAAAACAGAAAGTCTAGAAAAGATTAATGATACCTATTGGTCTTGTTGGAATTATATACAAGATCTTGGCTCGAGTTCTATCAAGAAGGTTAGCCTTTTTGTTGAGTTAATCGATTGACGGAATTGGCCAAGAGGGGGGTGAATTGGCAATTAAAAATTTGGTGGAAGCTTTTGCAGAAAATTGAAAGTAATTGCACAGCGATTTAGAGTGGTTCGACTTTCTCAATCAAAGTCTACGTCCACTACCTTAGTTATCCACACTAAGGATTTTCCAACAAATTCACTAATTTGTTCTTTCTTTTGAGGCCAAAGAGATAACCTTACAACACCCTCAAGAATATACCCCAATTCTTGAGAACACTCTTTCCCAAAGAGAAGATTACAAATTTGCAAACTTACAAGGAAAACCTCACAAGGTAAGATGTTTTCACAATTCTAAAACAAGAAAAGAACACTCACAAATAATTACAAATGAGCACAAATGGTGTTCTTTGAAAGCAAGATGAATATTGAAAGGAAAATTGGCTTGATTTGCACAAACTTGGTGTTTGATGCTTTCTCTCTTGTTTCTGTATAATTTCTTGTTGATCAAGGGCTTCAGAACTTGTTTAAATACACCTTGAATCACTTATGAATGTTGGGGATGATTAGTGAAGATCATATAGCCGTTTTAGTGTGAAAACAATTAATAAAACAGCTTGGAGCGTGGGGGGAATCGGTTCCCCCTCGTAGGGAATCGGTTCCCTAAGTGTAAAATTCAAATATTTTGACCGTTGAATAGGGGGAATCGGTTCCCTCCGAGCATTCTGGAAATCTCGGAGCCAAACCATTCAGGGGGGGAATCGGTACCCCCTTGGGGGGGAATCGGTTCCCTCTGAGCAATCTGAATTTTTGGCTTTGAAATGGTTCGAAATACTTTGAAAGATTATTTTGAAATTGTTTTAAGATTAAAACTTAATTTTACACTTAAGTAAGGATTAAAAATGATTTTTGAAATATTTGGAGTATTGTTTTGATATTCGAATAATTATATCGAATATACTTAGAAAATCATTTGGAAAATCTTAAAATTCATTTAACTTAATTTGTTATATCGAAATATCAAAATATTTTCAACAATCTCCCCCTTTTTGATATAACAAAACATTTTAGTAATTTTAAGATTTTGAAATCAAGTTTTGAAATTACTCCCCCTTACTTTAACACTTCTCCCATTTATCATTTTTAAAAACACACACTTCTCCCCCTTTTTGTTAAATCAAAAAGATTCAAAGAAAAGTGAAAATCATTTAGCCAATTGATTAGGTATATGTATGCATAAGCTGCTAAGATCACAATCAATAGAAACGTTAGCCATTAGTTCCATAATCAATATTCATAATCAATGTGATATGGCAAAATTGGTCATATTGCTAATAATGATGTAAATGATGCAATAATGAATAAATCACACCAAACATATAAGTTCACACCATCCATAAATCCAAAAAAATTCACAATCCACAAATTCAAACATTCCAAAATATTCAAAATGTTAAAACAATAAGTTTGGAGTTCAAAGCAAAATATAGAATCAAACATCCGTAGGAGGATCGGGAGGAGGAAAACGAGCTCGCATAGCGGCCATCTCGTGTGAGAGTGCATCAATACGCTCATTCATTGAAGCGTTGTTTGTGTGCATCTCTCGGAGAATCTCTAATTGTTGAGCTCCCATTGTGGATAAATGGGACTCTATAGAAGTAAAGCGCGAATCCATGGTCGTATATCGGAAATCAAATGTCTCCATAAAGGATTGAAAATATGGAGGCATTTGAGTCGATTGTTGTGCGTGCTCCTCGGGTTACTCAGGCTCATCTTCGGCTTCATCGATATCCCTCATTAATTGTTCAAACTCTGGATCTTCGTCAGCTTCGAGTGGAGCTTGTGAAGAACTAGCTCTCAGAGTAGTTGCAGAAGATCGAACCCATTCACCGGTTTCTTTATCTTTGACCCATCCCGCTCTTGTTAAAGAAAGAAGATTGATTTGTTTCTTAAGAGGAAAGGAGGCATCTAGACCAACTCGAAGCTCAGCTTTAGAAAAGATATTACTAAGGATACAACCGTAAACTAGTGAAGAACAGAGTTTCTTATTTGGCACTAGGTTAACGGTTTCAACAATCTCAGCAAAGATAATCTCGGAAAGGTTTATTTTTATATTGTGTTCAAAATAATGCAACCACCAAAGATCTAAAGCTCTAAGAGTATAATATCGACCCCCGGATGGTCGAAACCACCAAGTGATCATGAGATGAAGAAAACGCTCATGAAGATCTAGAACACTTGCACTATCATTTCGTTTATATCGAGAGCCTAAAACTTGTTTTTCATTTGATAAACCTTCATTATCCAAGCCTAAGGCATTGGCTATATAAGCCAGATCAAGATGAAAATATTGACCTAGGAGGTAGGAACGTACTCCTATGGTTTTGGTTTTGTCACGATTTTTGATACAAACGGCATTACAATAGAAGATACGAACAAGTTGATGATAGATAACGGGTTCAAGTTCGAAAAGTTTATCAAATTTCCATTCGTGCAAGATAGGGAGATATTTAAAGTTAATAGCAACCATAGCTTGAAGAGATGGGATACGTTCTTCCCTAATCTTATACGAGTCAAAATATTGGTAAAACCAAAACGATAATCTTTAGGACCCGGTTGATTGAAACAAGAATTTTGGATAGTCAAGTTAGGATCAAGATTTAGAATAGGATTTTGAGGAATAGGAGGAGGATTTGGAGGTGAATTTGGTTGACGACTAGAACGACTAGATGAAGACCTAGCACGTTTAGGATTGGACATGGTAAAGGAAATCGGAATAGATTGGATAACCTGCAATTTTAAAAACAAATGTATGCAATTCAATTAATCCCAAAACTCAATTGAGTCCTCAATATTTCAAGGTTCGCTAAATCAATCCTATTGGGCAAAGTTTTTGAAAAACTTTTGACAAATATGGTTTTGAGAAACAATATATATATATATATATATATATATAGTTTTCATAACAACATAATTTAATCAAAACACAATAATTTGAAAATTAACATATTTTTTTTAATTTCGAAAATTTTAAAATTTTGTAAAATTCTTTTATTTTTGATGAAATTAGTTGTAACATCTAGTTTCTAATCATTAAACAATCAATGCCCGATCACTATTTCAACCTAGAACTAATTAAAACTAATCCTATGTTCAAAATCAATGAAATAGAGAGTTTAGAAAAATTTACCTTGAAAGATGAAGATTGAGGGGATTTAGATGTTGTTTGCACGATTTTAATGATTCCAACAGGTTTAGAAGATGATATTTGATTTGAATTCCGATTAATATCGTTGATTTGAGGCAAGAATGGAGATAGCGAAAGAGTTGAGAGGGAACGGCGGCAAGAAGAAAAATAAGAGGGTTTTGGGGTGTTCTGCCCGATTTTAACAGAACCCCAGGGGGGTATCGATTCCCCTATAGGGGGAATAGGTTCCCCTTCAAAGGGGGAATCAGTTCCCTCATGGGGGGGATCGATTCCCTCTGCACCAAAATGCTAAAATCCTATTTTTAAGCACTTAAAATGCTAAATTAATCTTCTCTAGTGGTATAGGCAACTCATATATTGAAAAATAATTATGTTCAAACAATTAAATTAATCTTTAATCGATATTTGAACATAAAATTAATTTTTCATCAAGAATCATAAACTCCCCCTAACTAATAGCAATGAATGCAATCAAAAATTACTATTATGAGCATTTTTCAATATTTATTAAAAGTGCTGAATTATTTTAAACACTAAGTGAAGATAGGTCAGTTAAACCTAATTCTCTCCTAAGTGTCCAAAACCTTTCCTTATCTAAGGGTTTTGTAAAAATATCCACTAATTGATGCAAAGTATCAACAAATTCTAGAACTACATCTTCCTCAGTGACATGGTCTCTAATGAAGTGATGTCTAATTTCAATGTGTTTAGTTCTAGAGTGTTGGATGGGATTTTTAGTGAGACAAATAGCACTAGTATTGTCACACTTGATAGAAATAGTACCTACTTCAATTCCATAATCAAAAAGTTGTTGTTTCATCCATAAAACTTGTGCACAACAACTACCGGCTAAAATATATTCCGCTTCAGTGGTAGATAATGCAACACAATTTTGTTTCTTTGAAAACCAAGAAATCAGCATATTTCCAAGGAATTGGCAAGTACCGGAGGTGCTTTTCCTATCTAATTTACATCCTCCATAATCCGCATCAAAGAAGGCATGCAAGCTAAAACTAGAGTCTCTAGGATACCAAAGTCCTAAACTAGGAGTGTCCTTAAGGTATCTAAAGATTCTCTTAACAGCTAGTAAATGTGATTCCTTAGGACATGATTGAAATCTAGCACATAAGAAAACACTAAACATAATGTCCGGTCTACTTGCAGTTAGATAAAGCAAAGAGCCAATCATTGACCTATATAATTTAACATCTACACATTTACCTCCTTCATCTAAGTCAAGCTTTGTTGAAGAGCTCATTGGAGTGTCATGAGGTTTCCCATTTTCCATTCCAAACTCTTGAGCATATCTTTGACGTACTTAGCTTGATTAATGAAGATGCCATCTTTTCTTTGCTTGATTTGGAGTCCCAAGAAAAATGAGAGCTCCCCCATCATGCTCATCTCAAACTCACTTTGCATTAGCTTAGAAAATTCTTAGCAAAGAACATCATTAGTAGAACCAAATATTATATCATCAACATAAATTTGAACTACTAATAAATCTTTACCTTTATGCTTTAAAAACAATGCAGTTTCAACATTTCCTTTTGAAAAACCTTTTTCAATTAAAAAATTTGACAATCTTTCAAACCAAGCTCTAGGAGCTTGTTTTAAACCATAAAGAGCTTTTGTCAATTTAAGAACATGATCTGGAAATTTTGAATCTTCAAAACCTGGAGGTTGTTCCACATACACTTCTTCTTTTATAAAACCATTTAAAAATGCACTTTTAACATCCATTTGATATAATTTAAATTCATGAAAACATGCAAATGCTAATAACATTCTAATTGCTTCCATCCTAGCTACGGGAGCGTATGTTTCATCATAGTCTATGCCCTCTTCTTGAGTATACCCTTGAGCAACAAGTCTAGCCTTGTTTCTCACTATATTACCACTCTCATCAAGCTTATTCCTAAATACCCATCTAGTACCTACAGTAGATTTATTACTAGGCCTTTCAACTAATGTCCATACTTTACTTCTCTCAAATTAATTTAACTCTTCTTGCATAGCCATAATCCAATGTTCATCATTTAATGCTTCTTTAATATTCTTAGGCTCTATGCATGATATAAATGCAACATAATTACAAATATTTCTAAGAGAAGATCGAGTTGATACCCCTTTTGATGGATCACCTATAATTTCACCATCCTTGACATAGTTGTACTCTCTTGGATAAGATACTTCCCTTTCTTCAATGGTTGGATTCTCAAGAGGATCATGAGTTTCCTCATTTTTTGTTTCTTCCTTTGATGATGGTTCTCCAACTTCATGTCTAACATCATTTGTATTTATAACACCTACATCATCATTCACACAAGAATCCTTCCTTGGAAGGGGATTATCATCGAAAACAACATGTATAGACTCTTCTACAACTAAAGTTCTTTTATTAAATACTCGATAAGCTTTAGAATTAAGGAGTAACCCAGAAAATTCCTTCATCACTTTTATCATCAAATTTGCCAAGGTTTTCTTTACCGTTGTTTAAAACAAAACATTTACATCCAAAAGGATGAAAATAGCTAATGTTAGGCTTTTTATTTTTGAAAATTTCATATGGAGTTTTCTTTAAATTGGCCTAATCATTACTCGATTAACAACATAACAAGCAGTATTTGTGGCTTCCGCCCAAAAATATTTTGGCAAATTATTTTCACAAAGCATGGTTCTAGCCATTTCTTCTAAAGTTCGATTTTTCCTCTCAACAACTCCATTTTGTTGAGGGGTTCTAGGTGCTGAAAAATTATGACTAATACCATTAGAATTACAAAATTCAATAAATCCAAGATTTTCAAATTCAGTGCCATGATCACTCCTAACACTAGTTATAGAGTAACCCTTTTCATTTTGGATTATTTTTGAAAATGTGATGAACTGTTCTAATGCTTCATCTTTAGTACTTAAAAATAGAACCCAAGTATATCTAGAATAGTCATCTACCAAGACAAATGCATATTGTTTTCCACCCAAGCTAGTAGTCCTAGTTGGCCCAAAAAGATCTACATGGATCAATTGTAATACTCTACTAGTTGATACGTCATTAATGGATTTAAAAGAAACACGCTTTTGTTTTCCTTTAGCACAAGCATCACAGATTTTATCATTGTCAAATTTAAGCTTAGGCAACCCTCGAACTAAATCACCTTGAATTAGCCGTTGCAAAACACTCATACTAGCATGTCCTAGTCTCCTATGCCATAACCAACTATCATGTTCATCCTTAGTAACTAGGCATAAATTAGTCATATCAAAATAATCTAAATGCACCATGTATATGTTCCCTATTCTATGACCAACAAGCATAATCCGATTAGATGCAATGTCAATGACTTTACAACCATTAATTTCAAATAAGACATTGAATCCTTTATCGCATAATTGACTAATACTCAATAGATTATGCTTTAATCCATTCACATATAAAACATTTTTAATTTGTATGGAAGAGGTATTACCTATTGTACCAATACCTTCAATGTGACCTTTTGATTTGTCTCCAAAAGTCACTTCTCCTCCATTTTAAGCTCAATGAACAGGCTTTTATCTCCGGTCATGTGTCTTGAGCATCCACTATCAAGGTACCATGAATTTGAATTTGTTTCCCGTGCCTTGTAGCAATGCTCCTTTCCCTACAAACATAGATTAATTTTTGATTTTTGGTACCCAAATTCTTTAGGGTCCATATTCATTAGTTTCCAAAATCCTAGTCCCCTTAGGTATCCATTTGTGTAGGATATTTTTATCTTTAGTAGTAATGAGTTCTTTAGGAACCCACATACTTCTAATGATTTTTCCATTAGAGGTTCTTTGGGGACCTCTATGATTGTAGTTTCTAAAACTTTTTCTAACAAAGTTGGATTTTGAATTTCCACCTTTTTCAAAATGTTTTGTTCCAACTTTATCAAAAGAAGTTTTAAGATCATCAATTTTCTTTTGATGATCATCATTGATCTTTGAAAGTAAATTTTGCAAATCTAAATTTTTCTTTTCAAACTCTTCTAGTTTGATTTGCAAATCTTTGATTTTACTTTCAAGATCGTTGTTGGTTTTGGATATGAGTTTGTTTTTATTTTTCAATTTTGAAACATCATTTTTATATTTTAAAAATAATTTCTCATAATCCGAAGCCAACCCATTATATTCCTCTAATAACTCATCATAGGATAAATCATCAAAATCGGATGAGTTAGAGGTTACCTTAGAATCTTCCCCAAATTCCATCAAGCACAAGTTAGCTACTTCTTGTTCCTCTTCATCGGAACTTTCTTCATCGCTCCATGTAGCCACATGAGCCTTGTGCTTATTCTTTGATTGACCCTTTTTCTTCAATTGTGGGCAATCATATTTAACATACCCTTGCATTCGTAGCAAATGATTGGGTCCTTCTCTTTCGGTTCATTTTTTAGGCCTTCATTTCGTTTGAATTTTCTTCCTCGATAAGGTCTCATCATTTTTCTGAACTGTTTGGCAAACAATGCCATTTCCTCGTCATCGTCATCGTTATTCGAATCACTCTCATCTTTTGTGGATTTGAGAGCAACTCCAATGTTTTTCTTCTTCTCCTTCTCCTTTGGTGTCTCGTCAATCTTGTCGAGGTCCACCTCATCTTCGAGCATCATTTCATGAGTGAGGATTGACCCAATTAGCTCTTCAAGAGTTAAGGACGTTAAGTCCTTAGACTTGATGATTGCCGTCTTCTTTGATTGCCACGATTTTGGGAGGGAGTATACTAACTTCCTCACAAGCTTTTCATTTGAAATGATCTCTCCATATGATTTGAGACCATTGACAATCGTTGAAAATCTATTCGTCATAGCTTTGATATCTTCATTTGGTTTCATCCTGAAATTTTCATAGCTATGCATTAGAATACTAATTTTAGATTTCTTTACCTCATCGGTACCTTCATGAGTGACTTGAAGTTTGTCCCATATTTCTTTGGCGGTTGTACACGATGAAACTCTTCCGTATTCATCTGGTCTAAGAGCACAAAAAATGATATGGATGGCTTTGGAGTTGAGCTGGAACATTCTTGTCTCTCCTTCACTCCACAACCTTGGATGAGTGAGAGATTTGATGTATCCTTCTTCTACAGCATTCCATGCTCCCATGTCACTTGCTTGAATGAAGTACATCATTCTATTCTTCCAATAGGCATAGTTAGCTCCATTGAAGAAAGGAGGCTTGTTGACGGGCATCGAGTCGAGACCGGAGTCGAAGTTTGAAGCGGAGGCCATTGATGACTTTGATTATCGATATAACTCTTCCCGAATCGACTCAAGAGGCAATTAAACCTTCAAATGAGTTAGGCTCTGATACCAATTGTTGAGTTAATCGATTGACGGAATTGGCCAAGAGGGGGTGAATTGGCAATTAAAAATTTGGTGGAAGCTTTTGCAGAAAATTGAAAGTAATTGCACAGCAATTTAGAGTTGTTCGACTTTTTCAATCAAAGTCTACGTCCACTACCTTAGCTATCCACACTAAGGATTTTCCAACAAATTCACTAATTTGTTCTTTCTTTTGAGGCCAAAGAGATAACCTTACAACACCCTCAAGAATATACCCCAATTCTTGAGAACACTCTTTCCCAAAAGAGAAGATTACAAATTTGCAAAACTTACAAGGAAAACCTCACAAGGTAAGATGTTTGCACAATTCTAGAACAAGAAAAGAACACTCACAAATAATTACAAATGAGCACAAATGGTGTTCTTTGAAAGCAAGATGAATATTGAAAGGAAAATTGGCTTGATTTGCACAAACTTGGTGTTTGATGCTTTCTCTCTTGTTTCTCTATAATTTCTTGTTGATCAAGGGCTTCAGAACTTGTTTAAATACACCTTGAATCACTTATGAACGTTGGGGATGATTAGTGAAGATCATATAGACGTTTTAGTGTGAAAACAATTAATAAAACACCGTTGAACAGGGGGGAATCGGTACCCCCTATGGGGGAATCGGTTCCCTCCGAGCATTCTGGAAATCTCGGAGCCAAACCATTCAGGGGGGAATCGGTACCCCCTTGGGGGGAAATCGGTTCCCTCTGAGCAATCTGAATTTTTGGCTTTGAAATGGTTCGAAATACTTTGAAAGATTATTTTGAAATTGTTTTAAGATTAAAACTTAATTTTACACTTAAGTAAGGATTAAAAATGATTTTTGAAATATTTGGAGTAATGTTTTGATATTCGAATAATTATATCGAATATACTTAGAAAATCATTTGGAAAATCTTAAAATTCATTTAACTTAATTTGTTATATCGAAATATCAAAATGTTTTCAACACTTTTATATTAATGAAGTGGTTGGGGAGTCTCAATATTCTTTCACTCTCGGGAAACAAATTTCTTATTGTTGTCTCATTGCTAAAGAGGTTATTGATTTCATCACTTGCAATAATCAAGAAGTCATAGTAATCAAAGCGGATTTTAAGAAGGCTTATGATACTGTGGATTGATCATTCTTGGATTAATGTCTAACAAAATGGGTTTTGGTTCTAAGTGGCGAAAATGGATTAGATTGTGTATTTCTACGACATCCATTTCTGTTCTGATCAATGGTTCTCTCGAACATGTTTATTATCAAAAGAGATTTGAGACAGGGTTGTCCACTTTCCCGTTGTTGTTCAACCTTATTGTTAAAGCTCTAAGTGTTCTAGTTCGAAAAGCAATTGATGTTGGGCTTTTTGACAACGTGGCAGTAGGTAAAGAGGGTCTTATTATATCGCATTTTCAGTTCGAAATTTCCAATGCTGAAGCATATTACGGTAGGAATATAAGAAAACTCTAAGAATCTTTGAACTTGCTTCTGGGCTTAAATTAAAATTGAAGAAATGAAAGATCTATGGAACCAATGTAGAAGAAAGCTCTATTATACTTCGGGCTAATTCAATCCATTGTGGATGTGATTCCTTGACAAATTTATGTCCCAACTTGATGGGTGAAAGGAAAAATGCTCTCTTTTGGTGGCCAAGTGACCCTTGTAAAGTTTGTCCTCTCAAACTTGCCGATTTATTTTATTTCTCTATTCCAGATGTCGGTTTCAGTGCTTCTTCTCTAAACAAAATTATTGTAAGGTTCATTTGGGGATCTTTATCAAATTGTTCAATCCATTGGATCAAGTGGGAAAACAAGTGCCGACCAAAAGAGTACGGGGGCCTCAGGTTTTTCGATCTAAAACCGAAACCTAAACAAATGGCCCTGGAGATACGGATGTGAACCCGATAGCCTGCGAAGAAAAGTGATTGATGCCAAGTACGATGTTGATCCTTCAGGTCTTATCTTGAATTTTAACTAATTTTGAAATTTATCATGGGTATAGAAGAACATTTCGAGGCCTTTGCTCAATCAAGATTATATGTTTACAAAAAATATTCAATTTTCATTGGTAATGGAAAACTTATAAATTTTTGGACTGATCATTAGGTGGGAGAATCTTCACTAATTGCCACTTTCCCTAGAACTTTTGTTCTTGCAATCAAAAAGAGTGGTAAGGTGTGTGATTTTGGTTCAAGGGTTGTTGAGATTTGGTCATGGAATGTTTCCCTTCGCAGACGCCCTTTCAATTGGAAAATAGGCATTTGGGAAAACTTCTCAAGGGTCCTGAATGTAGCTGCTTGGAGTCTTGTGCTTACTGATGGTATTAGGAGGGTAGGGTGCTCGAACAGATGGTATTCTCCAAAAGCTTTCAGCGTTGTTGTAAGGAAAGCGGGTTCTGAACCAAACCACCTTTTGAAGTTGGTCTGATCCAACTTAGCCCCTCCAAAAGTGGAAGCGTTCTTATGGAAAGCAGTTCAGGACAAAATTCAAACTCGTGTCGAACTATTTAAGCGTGGGGTGGTTTTGGGGTCATGCTTGTGCGTCTCCTGTTCGAAGGAAAATGAATCAGTGAATCATCTCATGTATCAGTGCGACATTTCCTATTTTGATTCCTATGATATTCAAAGAGGTTGTTATGCGGAGTACAGATTTCTGCAACTCTTCTGCGAGTGTTGATTGATTTTTCATCTCTATTAAAAAATGGTTTATAAAATTGAATGTTTAAAAAAATCAAGTTGATGTTTACTTAATGATTCAAGTTGTTGATTCATTCAATGAGACAGGATGAATTACTTAATTTAATTGAGATTTTTTAAATATTAAATAAACATCAAAGTATAGTAAATTAAATACTTAAAAAAATAATATACATTTTCCATAAAATAAACAATATACATTAATTTTAATACATAATATGAGTTTTTTTTAGTCTAAAAAACTACAATGTAATATTAATATTAAGGTTTTTAATATACATTAACTATAAACATAAAATATTTAATAAATATATATATGATACATTATATCATAGGTCATTGTATTATGAGTAAGTTTAGAATTAGGTCATCATATTTCAAAGGTCACAATCATATTGTTTTATTTATAAATTGTAACATACATTGGTTTTTTTACTTATAATCAGATTAAGACTTTCTAAAATATAAAACATAATTATAAACTTACTTGTAATATGGTGACATGTGATGTAATTTATCCAAATATATTTACCAATTCAGACTGATTTCATTTGATTTTTCTATTTTTTCAATAATATAAAATCAGTATTATCACAATATCTTTCCACACCAACTGCATCCACTAATTCAGAGTGTTACATTTTTGTCCCAAAGAAATTTAAGGGGAAAAAGCGTTACAAGCGATCATATACAAGTATGAGCATGTAAGGTTCAAAACAAAACAATAAAAAAAGCCAATAAGTTTCAAACAAATTCAACGTTTTGTTTCTAGGAACCAAGCGACCTCAATGTCAAGGGATGGGTATTATTCTTAGAGAATTTATGTTCGAGCACGACATCTGTAGGGGTATTAAGGTGTTCATTGTCGTATGATTGAGAATCTTTCAGACAAATATTACCCTATAATCAACTTAGATTATTTAAAATAGAGTTTGAGTTTATTTATTTGGTTTAAAAGTATAATCCAAGCAAATTCATCCTTTCCCTTTAGGAGACAAAATTTGTATTAAGCTAATGTGATTAAAAAGTAATATATGTTCTAAATATTTTTAACCATTTAACAATAAACACTCAATCACTCTTGTTGCAATTGTTGTTGCTTAAATCTATGACTTCTAGAAATAACAACGATTACTTTAACCACTAAAGTAAGTTGGTTCGTAAATTTAAAATCATTAGGCTCGTCATATGGGGTTAAAAATCGATTTTTTTTAGTAAAGTTGAGTTTTGCTCACCCCTACATGAGGTAGCAGGAACGGACCCACATTTTAGGTGGGAGGGGTAATGCCTCCATATTTTTATGGTTTAATTACCTTTTAAGCCACTAGTAGTTTGAAACTATTATAATTAATTCTTTTCCTCTCTCAAAAATGTTTGGTATAATTATTTTTAGGATACTATCAGTTTCAAAATTAATAAAAGTAAGCATTAACCTCAAATTTGACTAATTTAATTACTTTTTTAAGACATTTGAATTTTAAAATTAATGAAATTAAACCTTCAATCTCTTAATTTTTATTGTTTATTTACTTGTTAGGACCCTATTTATTTTAAAGTTAAACAACTTGCCTCCTCATAGATGAACCCTTAATATGATTATAAAATCAAATATTATTACAATATATTTCCAAACTTTCACTCAAACAATCGCATTGACTAATTAAGAGTGTTACAATTCTGTTCCAAAGTATGAGCATGCAAGAAGGTTCAAAAACAAAAAATAAAACCACAAAAAAAACCCAATGAATTCCAAACTAAATCAACGTGACACAATTCAGAAGCATCAGACTCGTCGGCTGGGGTTAAAAACTCTGCAATTTTTTCTAATTTCACCAGCTCTTCCTTCAAGAACCTGGATATTTCCCATCTTCACCATAGCCTGAGCAAACCTCGTTCTAAACAGAGTCGGATTTGCCGCGAAACCCGAAACGGTACGTCGCGATAATCGATCATTGGCTAACTCCTGATCGATCTTCATCACCCCTCTCCTCAAACCAATCTGCTTGAAGAACTGATTATCAAAAGTTAAAGGTGTGCCCTGGTCCAGAAATGCCGTAGGGTCAGGGTTGGAACCATTGGCTGCACCACAAATAGCATTTAGCTTGTTACGCAAGCCACGATCCATTGTAGGATCCGACCCTATGATTCTATCCAAGAAGAAACTACAATGAGCGACACCAACTGTATGTGCTCCCAAGAGTGTAACCATGTCATCCATGGTCATGTTTTTAGTCCTGAAACTTTGGAAAGCCTGCGAAACAGACAATGTCGGCCCCGGCAAGTTCACTTCGTCAGGGCTTGAGACGAGGCCGTCTCGCCTTCCTGTCGGGACACCATAAAAGGGTCCTCCAGACAGAAATACGGCATCTCGGGTTGCTAATGCTATGATATCTGCACATGAGACTCTTGAAGGGCAAGTGGCTTCTAGGGCTTTCTTTGCTTCATCAATGAGCTCGTATCCTCGTACCGTCAAGTTCGGTCCGGCATCTTTCTCCGATGGCCTTTTTCTGGTCGAGTCTATAAGAATTGATGCGTCGCAACCCTACATAAAAGTACAACCATTATTAAAACAAAATCATAACTAGTGACCTAGCAACTATTTTAAAGAAGAAGAATGCTTACTCTAACGAAACAGTCATGGAAATGCATGCGAAGCAAGGCTGCAGTGATGGATTTATCGCGAGCCAAACGTCGTCGCACGGCTGCCTGAACTATGGATTCAGCTTTTGGACAGCTTCTCCTATAAAAACTAACGCTTAGGTTTGCTAAGGCAAGTGGAAGAATCAAAAGCAAAAGCAGAAATGTGGCCTTCAATCTCATGATTTCTTATTCTTTTTTCTCTGAAGTGTTTGGGTTATGAAGAGCACATTTGAGAATATGAATTATATAGTTGGAGAAAGTTGAAACGTGCAAGGGTCAAAGTTTCCAGTATAGAACACGGTTTCAAAAGAAATCACATAGGCAACTATGTGTTCTTTTTTTGTTTATAAAAATATCACAACAAACCTAGTTGATGAGTTGACAAAAAAAATCTATTTTTTTAATAGTTCGAGGAGATTACAAGGTAGTATTTGTTAATAATTTTTTTTAATCATTGGCAACATACACACTACTTACAGACACAACTATTCGAATTCGAGATTTCAAAAAAATAATACTCCTTTTCATCAGTTATGACAAAAAATATATTAAAAAATAAAGTAAAGGGTTTTGACATTAATATTTAAATTTCTTTATTAAAAAGTGAATTAATTATGTGCGTTCTTAATATATAAAAAATTAAAGATGTAGGTGCATGTGTAAGTGTAATGCGAAATTGTTATCGATATATAATTTTTTTCGAAATTGTTAAAGTTGTGATCTAATTGTTTCTCCGTTTGATCTCTATAAATAGAGAGTTGAGATTAGGGTTTTGTTATGTAACAATTGTAATAGATCTTGTATTTTTTTGACATAGTAAAAGTTTCATCTCCATTGTCTTTGGTTTTTCCCCTTTAGATTTTCCATAAAATCTTTGTGTCTTTTATTTTTCTATTCAATAATTTTCATTTGTCATTAACCGTTCTGATATTATAACATAAATTATAACTTATAATTGCATTAATAATTTTAATCTAAATTAATTAATATAAATATAAAATTAGATGATGATATATGTCTTGGTGTTGATAATCGTCATCTATATTTTTTCTTTTACTTTTTTACATTACATCTTTTTTTCTAATCTTTAATAATTGTATATTTATGAAAAATAATTTTTTACCTTTTGGTACACTTTCTGTCTTTGTTATCAGTCGTTTGGATATTGTTTTTGTTTATCTATTTTCTCAAAATTAGATTTGACATCAGCATGATTTATCAAGATGTCGCTTATTTGTTGTTATAATTATCTTCCCTACTTTGGACCCTTAGATTGGATTTGGATATTTGATTTTTGTTCGTTGATAGTTTTCTTACATTACTCGACTCTAATTTGTGATTTGTCGATCGTCTTTTAGTAGTTTGATTATCTTTTATCGCTCATTTGTCTATGCGGTTAGATTTGTTCGTATCTATCTTTTGTTCGAGTTTTTTTATTAGGTTTTTAACATTTTCCCTATATGGTCCTTGTGTGATCTTAAGAGGCTAATTTTTTATTTCAATAGTTATAGAAAAATATCCTAATTATATGTTTAATTTATGATTATGATTGTAAACCTAAATTATAACTCTAAAATATTTCATCTTTTTAATAAAACAAGTTGTTTTTATAAAAAAATGATAAATATTAAATTAACTAATAATTAAATTCAAATTAACTCATTAGGTTAAGTACGATGATCAAAAAACCTAATTTTCTAAATTATAATGTAACAAAGAGAAGAAATTGAGATTGAAAGTGGAAATGTGTGTTGTATTTAATTGTTTTATCCATAATTAAAAAGTCAAACTATATACTACTAGGGGTTGGTTTAAGTAGTAAGCAGTTTGATATCGCTTAAGTAAGGTATCAAGTTTGAGTCATTGAATATGCAGAAAATTCTTACTGAAAGGCTCACCCACTAAAATCAGGTGTGCGACGCAGGTCGGTCTGGAATAAATCAAAGCAAAACCTTAAAACCGGGAGGGCAACAAAAAGAAAAAAAAAAGTCAAACTATGTCCATATATTCCATTTCGATATGTGAAATGTTCATCCTAACAAGTCATTGGACTAAAAAAGTAGATACAGAAACGAATTGCAATGGGATCTGATCATATATAAAACATGATTTATTTATTTATTTATATAAATTTATTTGAAGAGGAAAAAAAACACCTACTTCGTTTATAATTTTACAAGCTGCGAATGAAGAGGCTTGCACGTTTCAAGAATCCCCAAATGCATTGACCACAAAAAGAAAAGCTAAACAACAATGTATTGTATTGGAATTTCATTTTATACCTCAAAATTAATAGTTGGTACATATAAGTCGGCCAAGTGTATAAAAAGAATTTAATTTTTTTAAGTCTTTTATTATTGGGTAAAGTATACAAATAGTTTCTTGACCATAGGGAGTTGCTTTGTTGAGTCTTTCGACTATTAAAAGTTACAAAATGGTCACATGATTATTCATTATGGTCCAAGCTCATCATTTTCTATTAAAAAATTGACGACAGTCTGAGCTGAACGTTAATCTATTGTCGTAACCGTCCTTCGGGTTGGCCCGAAATTGGGCTTCAACTTAAATAAAACATGTTAGAGCCACCACCTGATCTGCGTTTACAAGAAATATGTCGGATTCGGGAGTCGATTACAGTCAAGGAAGGATTGCACCCTTGTACTGCCCTCTTTGTACTAATTTAATTTTTCGGTTGTCTTAATTGTGAACATTAAAGGTTAAATTAAAATTTAAAGATTCGATCCAAATTACTTACCTTTGATTGATTGAAATTATCCTAAAAAGGTCAAAAATGTTAAATAAAATAAAATAAGATAAAAGAAAGAAAGAAAGAAAAAATACAAAAGAAAAATTAATATCAGGGTTAGAATAAAGTAAATAACGAATTGAAGAAAAATAAAAAATATATATATAAAAAATAAAATAGAATTAAATAAATAAAAGGAAATCTAAAATAAAAGTATTAAATTGGAAATGATAAAGGATCAAGTTGAATTAATTAAAGCTGTAAATACAAAAAAAAAATAAAGTTAGAGGATTAAATTGCAAACGTATAAAAAATATAACAGGAATTAAATTGAAATAATTAAAATTTAAAATTTAAGGGCTCAATTTACAATAGGTGACCAGAATGAATTACGCTTCAAAACTACAGGGACTGCGGAAATGATTTAACTATTTGCTATTTGCACTTTAATCCCCCTTATATATATGACCCCTAAAAACCCAAAATTAGCTCATATTTCATCCATTCCTTAAAACACTCTCCCCCTTACAAAAACTCTCTCAACTCTCCCCTAGCCGGCCACCCGCTGGCCTAGAGCGCCACCGCCAACCGCCGCTGGTCCGCCCCTCCGAAGGCCGCCTCCGGTGGTCGAAAGACTAAAATCCTACCCCAAAACACTCTGCTCGACACGCTAAAACTAAACTTGATCCCCAAAATAAGCCCTAAATAGCGTAGATTTAAAAAATTTCGTTCGATTTTTACCTTTCCCGATGAACTTTCTAACTTCCGACAGCTTCTTCTTCTTCGACGACGCTCTCACGTGTTCCCGTCGACCCTTGATGAGGCAAAGGTTTTCCTTTTGGTTTTAGTTTTGAACGTTTATGACTTTGTTTTTTCGATGTTTTTGGTTTGGTTGCATTCGGTTTTGGCCGAATATTGCTTGTGTTTGGTGGTTTTTGGTTTTTTTTGTTCGATGTTGTTATATGTTGTTTCGTTTCTCTTGGTATTATGATGGTTATTGTGGTCTTGCTGCTCGTATTTCTTCCCCTATTTTTTGCTCTCCCCCGACGAGGTTTTTATAGCCTTCGATCGGTCGTTTGGGTCCCGATGATCTCGAGGTCATCCTCGACTTGTTCACTTTCTATTGAGGTCGTGTTGGGTCGGAAATCCCAGGATGGTTCAGTCCCGAGCGTTTCGCCGAAAGTTTCGACCAACTTGTTGGTGCGTGGCCTCCACACGTGATGGTTGCTTCCTCTCGTGCGGCGCTTGGCTTCATATGATTAGGGTTTTACAACCCTATTTTGCTTCGATCTCAACCATTGATCTGGTGTGGCGCTAAGCTTGATTTGTGAAACCCTATTTTGCATATAAACTAGGTCAGGCCCCCCTAACCGGGCTGGTTTGTTGGGTCAGACTTACTGGCTCGGTTGGGCTGCACTTTGGACTGGATTGAACCTATTAAAATTTAATGAATAAATAAATAAATAATATAACCTAAAATAATAATAAATAACATAAATAATAAAAACTATATAATATATTTTATATTCCCAAAAACTATATAATATATTAATATATATTTAAAAAAACTATTTTCTAAAACCATTTTAAAAACTATATAATATATATATATATATAGTTTTTTTAAAAACGATTTAAAAAATATATATTATACATTTGCAAAAATATTTTAAAATTATATACGTTTTCAAAATTATTTTAAAAACTATATTATACATTTTCAAAATTATTTTAAAAAGCTATATATGTTTTCAAAACCGCTTTAAAATCATATATTATACGTTTTCAAAACTATTTTTTTTTAAAAAAAACTATATATTATATGTTTTCAAAATTATCTTAAAAATATATGTTTTCAAAATCGTTTTAAAAAACATATATTATATGTTTTCAAAACTATTTAAAAAACTATATATTATATGTTTTCAAAATTATCTTAAAAACTATATGTTTTCAAAATCGTTTTAAAAACTATATATTATAGGTTTTTTTAAAGTAAGTTTCCAAAAATTATATATTATATATTTCAAAAACTATATTTATTATATATATTATTCTATATAAAAACCCCGGACGAAAATATGTGTCTATATCTGCCCCTCTTTGCCCATTTATCGTGTAACGAAAATAGGGGAAAGATACAAGGACACAGATTTTCATTCGGTAAGAAAAGGATCCAAAAGAAAATTTGCTCCTGTGAGTCTGATATCTTTCTCTATTATTGAAATCCAATTTATCGAATATCTTCCGTAATGGAGTTGAAATTCGACTTGAAAATTCTAATAAATCATAGATCCCTACTGTTGAGCTAAATGAAGTTGAGTCGATATTGGATGCTTCGAGCATGATATCCTTCGTTGTAAAGTTGAAATCTAGCTCGAAATCTAGCTTGAAATCTGAACTGGAAATGGCTTAAAGACCTTATTTTGAAAATTCGACCGGAAAGTATTTCCTCACTGCTACCATGCGGTTGATATGCTCTCGAGCTGAATGAAATCGAACTCGAAACTTTTTGTTGACAGATAGCTCTTCTTGCCTTGAGCTATGCTATAAATTGGAATGGGAGATAGTTCCTTGTAGTTATAGATTACTCATTTGCTAAAATTAAGTCGATCTATTGGGCACGATATCCTTCTTCGTGAAGTTGAAATCGTGGGTGACTTCTTCGTCATAAAGTTGAGTCCAGATTAAAAAAATTGCCTTGGGCCAGATATCATTCCTTTCGAAATTGAAATCTAACTTGGATAGGCTGCATTTTTTTAAATTTTGAGCTTCTTTTGAGTTCAGTATTCTTGAAATTGACTCTGACAAAAAATCTGCAAAATCACACATATATACAATGCTATGGATGCAATGTTCTTATGTATGCCTAAAATGCATATGCAATATGTTATTTTAGGGTTTAGAGAGAAATATCAATCTTTTGCGGTCATTCCGGATGACTCTTGATTCTAGAATCTTGAATTTCTAATTCTTGATCTTCGATTCTTCAACAGGCTTTGATCCGATATGCATTCTATGTACTTGAAAAAAGAAGGATTATTTCTAGTCTTGATTTAAACAATGCCTTTTAATGAACTAGAACCCATTATCTCAAGTATGGTACAAAACCTTTATCGGCTTCCGAACACCTGTACCTTTCGAAAAACCTTTATACAGTAATACACAATGATCTTTTCAAAGTGAATAAATCATTCTCATTTAAATTCAATCTAAGATTCTTAAAAGGAATTGATTTTTTAGAGAAATGACAATATTTATTTATGAGGAAAAGGAACAAAGAATACATGGAAAACATTGTGAAAAGTCAATACAAAAAAGAAATACAAGTAGATGCCCCAGACCTCGACAATGCGGATGCCTTTGAAATAACACACCGTTAGATGACTTTTAACTGCAGCTTTTGTCAAGGGGGATTTGAAGATGTGATAATGTTCGGAATAGTACAAAGTTCCTTCGAATTGTTAAGTCTACAGAAGACTTGGATGCCGTGATGCTTTCTTGCCTTGATCAGGGACCTTTCACATGCGCGAATCCTAGCTCGTTATCCAAGCCGCCCTTGGTCAAACCCACCTTATTTTTGTTCTTGTTTTTTCATTTTTCAATTTATAGCGCCCTTTCAGGTTTTCAACTTAGGGTGCCCTTTTGGGTTTTCACGATAAGCGAAATAATTCTTGATTGTAACAGAATTAACGGGATTAAGTAGTTTCGGCTCATCCATTTCAGTCAAGATCAATATTCTTCCGTAGAAGGCCTTTTTTACGACATAAGGCCCCTCCCAATTTGGCATCCATTTTCCTCTGTAGTACTTTTGGATTGGTCAAACCTTTTTCAGTATAAGATCTCCTTCCTGGAATACTCTTGGGCACACTTTCTTGTTGTGCTCGGATCATTCATTTTTGGTAGAGTTGACCATGGTGAATGGCTTTCAACCGCTTTTCTTCTATTAAGTTCAATTGATCATATTGAGATTGCACCCATTCTGCATCATCTAGCTTAACTTCTGACAAAACACAGAGTGATGGGATCTCTACCTCAATGGGTAATACTGCCTTCATCTCATATGCTAATGAAAATGGGGTTGCCCCAATCGAAGTTTATACCAAAGTTCAGTAAGCAAACAAAGCAAAAGGTAGTTTATCGTGCCAATCCTTGTATGTCTCAGTCGCTTTCTTCACTATTTTCTTGATATTTTTGTTTTCTTCTTCTACCGCTCCATTCATCTTCAGTCTATAAGAAGTAGAGTTGTGATGTCTTATGTTAAATTGTTCACAAGCAAGTTGAGTTAATCGATTGATGGAATCAGCCAAGAGGGGGGTGAATTGGCAATTAAATTTTTTGGTGGAAGCTTTTGCAGAAAATTGAAAGAAATTGCACAGCGATTTAGAGTGGTTCGAATTTATCAACCAAAGTCTTCGTCCACTACCTTAGCTATCCACACTAAGGATTTTCCACAAATTCACTAATTTTTCTTTCTTTTGAGGACAAAGAGTAACCTTACAAACCCTCAAGAATTATACCCCAAATTCTTGAGAACACTCTCTCCTAAAGAGAATAATACAAATTTTGCAAACTTACAAGGAAATCCTCACAAGGTAGATTGTTTGCACAATTCTAGAACAAAGAAAAGAACACTCAAGAATGAATACAATTGAGTACAAGTAGTGTTCTTGAAAGCAAAATGAATATTGAATGAAAAATAGGCTTGAAATGCACAAACTTGAGGTTTGATGCTTTCTCTTTGATTCTCTCTTGATTCTAGTTGCTTGTTGTTTCTTGTTTTTTATCAATGGCTCCTAAGCTTGCTTAACTACACCTTGAAACACTTCTGAATGTTAGGGATGATTAGTGAAGATAATATAGTCATTTTAGTGTGAAATCAATTAATAAAACAGCTTGGAGCGTGGGGAGAATCGGTACCCCTCTTAGGGAATCTATTCCCTAAGTGTAAAATTCAAATATTTCGACCGTTACACAAGGGGGGGAATCAGTTTCCTCCGAGCATACTGGAAATCTCGGAGCCAAACCATTCAGGGGGGGAATCGGTACCCTCTTGGGGGGAATCAGTTCCCTCTGGACAAACTGAAATTTTTGGCTTTGAAATGGTTCGAAATACTTTGTAAAATTATTTTGAAATTGTTTTAAGATTAAAACTTAATTTTACACTTGAGTAAGGATTAAGAATGACTTTTGAAAGATTTAGAGTAATGTTTTGAAATTCGAATAATTATATCGAATATACTTAGAAAATCATTTGGAAAATCTTAAAATTCATTTATCTTAATTTGTTATATCGAAATATAAAAATGTATTCAACAATCTCCCCCTTTTTGATATAACAAAACATTTTAGTAATTTTAAGATTTTGAAATCAATTACTCCCCCTTACTCTAACATTTCTCCCCTTTAAAACATTTAACACTTCTCCACCTTTTTGTTAAATCAAAAAGACTCGTAAAAGAATTTAAACAAGGTTTTGAAATCATTTAGCCAATTGAATATAGTTTAAGCTGTTAAGATCACAATTAAGAGAAACGTTAGCCATTAGTTTCATAATCAATATTCATAAGTAATGTGACATGGCAAAATTGGTCATATTGCTAAAATGATGTAAATGATGCAATAAATTTAACTAAACCAAATATATAAATTCAAACATCCAAACAAATCCAAAGTCTAACAATCCACAAAATCAAACAATCCAAAATATTCAAAAAGTTGAAACAATAATCTTTTAGTTCAAAGTTTTAAAGCTAAGCACAGAATCAAATATCCGGATCGGGAGGAGGAAAACGAGCTCGCATAGAGGCCATTTCGTGAGTGAGTTCATTAATACGAGCGTTGGTTGCTTCATTGTTTGCATGCATCTCCCGAAGAATTTTTAATTGTTGAGCTCCCATTGTGGATAAATGGGACTCTATAGAAGTAAAGCGTGAATCCATGGTAGCATATCAGAAATCGAATGTCTCCATAAAGGATTGAAAATATGGAGGCATTAGATGCGTTTGTTGTGCTTGCTCCTCGGGCTGCTCCTCGGGCTGCTCAGGCTCATCTTCGGCTTCATCGATGTCTCGCATTAATTGTTCAAGCTCGGGATCGTCGTCAGCTTCTGGTTGTGCTCGTGAAGAACTAGCTCCCGAAGTATTTTCAGAAGATTGAACCCATTCACCGGTTTCCTTATCCTTAATCCATCCTGCTCTCGTTAAGGAAAGAAGACTAATTTGTTTCTTTAGAGGAAAGGAGGCATCTAGACCAACTCTAAGCCCAGCTTTAGAAATAAGATTACTCAAAATGCAACCGTAAACTAGAGATGAACAGAGTTTCTTGTTAGGAACAAGATTTACGGTTTCAACAATTTCAGCAAAAATGATCTGAGGTAGGTTTATTTTAATACGGTTTTCAAAACAATGTAACCACCAAATATTTAAGGCTCTAAGAGTAGAATAACGACCTCCGGATGGTCGAAACCACCAAGAAATCATTAGATGAAGAAAACGTTCATGAAGGTCTAAGGCACTCGCACTATCCATTCTTTTATAATGAGAACCTAAAATTTGTTTTTCATTTGAAATACCATTATTATCTAATCCTAATGCATTGGCTATGTAAGCTGAGACAATATGTAGGAATTGTCCTAGGAGATAGGAACGAACACCTATGGTTTCGGTTTGAGCTCAGTTTTTAATACAAACGACATTAGAATAAAAGATGTGAACAAGTTGATGGTAAACTTTAGGTTCAAGGTCACAAAGTTTATCAAATTTCCACTCTTGTAAAAGAGGGAGATATTTAAAATGATATCTAACATAGCTTGACGAGAAGGGATACGTTATTCTCTAATTTTGTAAGAGTCAAAATATTGATAATACCAAAAACGATGATTTATAGGACCAGGATGATTGAAACATGAATTTTGGATAGTTATATTGGGATCAGGATTAGGAATTGGATTTTCAGAAATATGAGGAAGATTTGGAGGTGGATTTGGTTGACGTTGGGAGCTACTAGATGAAGACCTAGCACGTTTAGGATTGGACATGGTTTAGGAAAACGGAATATAATGGATAACCTGCAATTTAGAAAACAAATGTATGCAATTCAATCAATCCCAAAACTCAATTGAGTCCTCAATATTTCAAGGTTCTCTAAAATAATCCTAATGGGCAAAGTTTTTGAAAACTATTGAAAAATAAGGTTTTGAAAAACAATACATGTATAGTTTTCATAACAACAACATAATTCAATCAAAACACAATAATTTGAAAAACAATTTTTTTTTCGAAAATTTCAAATTTTTTGAAAAATTCTTGTGTTTTTGATGAAATTAGTTGTAATATCTAGTTTCTAATCACTAAACAATCAATGCCCGATCACTATTTCTATCTAGAACTAATTAAAACTAGTCCTATGTTCAAATCAATGAAATAGAGAGTTTAGAAAAATTTACCCTGAAAGATGAGATTGAGTGGATTTTGATGTTGTTTGCACGAATTTAATGATGCTAGCAGGTTTAGAAGATGATACTTGAAGTGAATTTCGATTAAAATCGTTGATTTGAGGCAAAATGGAGATAGGTAGAGAGTAGAAGAGGAAAAATGGCGTGAATGAGAGAAGAAGAGGTTTTGAAATTTTTAAGGGTTCTGCCCGTGTTATAACCACTACCCCAGGGGGTATCGATTCCCCTGTGGGGGGAATCGGTTCCCCTTCAAAGGGGGAATCGATTCCCCTTCAAAGGGGGAATCGATTCCCTCATGGGGGTATCGATTCCCTCTGCACTAAAATGCTAAAATCCGATTTTAAACACATAAAATGCTAAATTAATTTTCTTTAGTGGTATTGGCAACTCATATATTGAAAATTAATCATGTTCAAATAATCAAATTAATCTTTAAACTATGTTTGAACATAAAGATAATTTTCATCAAGAATCATAAACTCCCCCTAACTAATAGC
Source organism: Hibiscus syriacus (assembly GCF_006381635.1). Taxonomy (NCBI): domain Eukaryota; kingdom Viridiplantae; phylum Streptophyta; class Magnoliopsida; order Malvales; family Malvaceae; genus Hibiscus; species Hibiscus syriacus. The sequence goes on along the minus strand of NW_024061773.1, from coordinate 720,411 downwards.
AATGAATGCAATCAAAAATTACTATTCTAAGTATTTTTCATTTAGTCTTAAAAATGCTAAAATTAGTTTAAACTCTAAGTGAAGATAGGTTGGTCAATCCTAATTCTCTTCTAAGTGTCCAAAATCTTTCCTTGTCTAAGAGTTTTGTAAAGATATCCGCTAATTGGTGCAAAGTATCAACAAATTCTAGAACTACATCTTCCTTAGTGACATGGTCTCTAATGAAGTGATGTCTTATTTCAATGTGCTTAGTTCTAGAGTGTTGGATGGGATTTTTAGTGAGACAAATAGCACTAGTATTGTCACTTGATAGGAATAGTACCTACTTCAATTCCATAATCAAAAAGTTATTGTTTCATCCATAAAACTTGTGCACAACAACTACCAGCTGAAATGTATTCCGCTTCAGTGGTGGATAATGCAACACAATTTTGTTTCTTTGAAAACCAAGAAATCATCATATTTCCAAGGAATTGGCAAGTACTGGAGGTGCTTTTCCTATATAATTTGCATCCTCCATAATCCGTATCAGAAAAAGCATGCAAGCTAAAGCTAGAGTCTCTAGGATACCAAAGTCCTAAACTAGGAGTGTCCTTAAGGTATCTAAAGATTCTCTTAACAGCTAGTAAATGTGATTCCTTAGGACATGATTGAAATCTAGCACATAAGCAGACACTAAACATAATGTCCGGTCTACTTGTAGTTAGATAAAGCAAAGAGCCAATCATTTACCGATATAATTTAACATCTACACATTTACCTCCTTAATCTAAGTCAAGCTTTGTTGAAGAGCTCATTGGAGTGTCATGAGGTTTCCCATTTTCCAGTCCAAATTTCTTGAGCATATCTTTGACGTACTTAGCTTGATTGATGAAGATGCCATCTTTTCTTTGCTTGATTTGGAGTCCCAAGAAAAATGAGAGCTCCCTCATCATGCTCATCTCAAACTCACTTTGCATTAGCTTAGAAAATTCTTGGCAAAGAACATCATTAGTAGAACCAAATATTATATCATCAACATAAATTTGAACTACTAATAAATCTTTACCTTTATGCTTTAAAATCAATGTGGTGTCAACCTTCCCTTTTGAAAACCCTTTTTCAATTAAAAAATTTGACAATCTTTCATACCAAGCTCTAGGACCTTGTTTTAAACCATAAAGAGCTTTTGTCAATTTAAGAACATGATCCGGAAATTTTGAATCTTCAAAACCTGGAGGTTGTTCTACATACACCTCTTCCTTTATAAAACCATTTAAAAATGCACTTTTAACATCCATTTGATATAATTTAAATTCATGAAAACATGCAAATGCTAATAACATTCTAATTGCTTCCATCCTAGCTACGGGAGCGTATGTTTCATCATAGTCTATGCCTTCTTCTTAAGTATACCCTTGAGCAACAAGTATAGCCTTGTTTCTCACTATATTACCACTCTCACCAAGCTTATTTCTAAATACCCATCTAGTACCTACAGTAGATTTATTACTAGGCCTTTCAACTAATGTTCATACTTTACTTCTATCAAATTGATTTAATTCTTCTTGCATAGCCATAATCCAATGTTCATCATTTAATGCTTCTTTAATATTCTTAGGCTCTATGCATGAAATAAATGCAACATAATTACAAATATTTCTAAGAGAAGATCGAGTTGTTACCCCTTTGGATGGATCACCTATAATCTCACCATCCTTGACATAGTTGTACTCTCTTGGATAAGATACTTCCCTTTCTTCAATGTTTGGATTCTCAAGAGGATCATGAGTTTCCTCATTTTTCGTTTCTTCCTTTAATGATGGTTCTCCAACGTCATGTCTAACGTCATTTGTATTTATAACTCCTACATCATCATTCACACAAGAAACCTTCCTCGAAAGGGGATTATCATCGAAAACAACATGTATAGACTCTTCTACAACTAAAGTTCTTTTATTAAATACTCGATAAGCTTTAGAATTTAAGGAATAACCCAGAAAAATTCCTTCATCACTTTTAGCATCAAATTTGCCAAGGTTTTCTTTACCGTTGTTTAAAACAAAACATTTACATCCAAAAGGATGAAAATAGCTAATGTTAGGCTTTTATTTTTGAAAATTTCATATGGAGTTTTCTTTAAAATTGGCCTAATCATTACTCGATTTACAACATAACAAGCGGTATTTATGGCTTCTGTCCAAAAATATTTTGGCAAATTATTTTCACAAAGCATGGTTCTAGCCATTTCTTCTAAAGTTTAATTTTTCCTCTCAACAACTCCATTTTGTTGAGGGGTTCTAGGTGCTGAAAAATTATGGCTAATACCATTAGAATTACAAAACTCAGTAAATCCAAGATTTTCAAATTCAGTGCCATGATCACTCCTAACACTAGTTATAGAGTAACCTTTATCGTTTTGTATTATTTTTGAAAATGTGATGAAATGTTCTAATGCTTCATCTTTAGTACTTAAAAATAGAACCCAAGTATATCTAGAATAGTCATCTACCAAGACAAATGCATATTGTTTTCCACCCAAGCTAGTAGTCCTAGTTGGCCCAAAAAGATCTATATGGATCAATCGTAATACTCTACTAGTTGATACGTCATTAATGGATTTAAAAGAAACTCGCTTTTGTTTTCCTTTAGCACAAGCATCACAGATTTTATCATTATCAAATTTAAGCTTAGGCAACCCTCGAACTAAATCACCTTGAATTAGCCGTTGCAAAACACTCATACTAGCATGTCCTAGTCTCCTATGCCATAACCAACGATCATGTTCATCCTTAGCAACTAGGTACAAATTAGTCATATCAATAGAATCTAAATGCACCATGTATATGTTTCCTATTCTATGACCAACAAGCATAATCTGATTAGATGCAATGTCAATGACTTTACAACCATTAATATCAAACATGACATTGAATCCCTTATCACAAAATTGACTAATACTTAATAGATTATGCTTTAATTCATTCACATATAAAACATTCTTAATTTATATGGAAGAGGTATTACCAATAGTACCAATACCTTCAATATGACCTTTTGAATCATCACCAAAAGTCAATTCTCCTCCATTTTTGGCGTTAAGCTTAATGAACCGGCTTTTTTCTCCGGTCACGTGTCTTGAGCATCCACTATCAAGGTACCATGAGTTTGAATTTGTTTCCCGTGCCTTGTAGCAATGCTCCTTTTCCTACAAACATAGATTAATTTCTAATTTTTGGTACCCAAATTCTTTTGGGTCCATATTCATTAGTTTCCAAAATTCTAGTCCACTTATGTATCCATTTGTGTAGGATATCCTTATTTTAGTAGTAATGAGCTCTTTAGGAACCTATATACTTCTAACGATTTTTCCATTAGAGGCTCTTTGGGGACCTCTATGATTGTAGTTTTTAAAACTTTTTCTAACAAAGTTGGATTTCGAATTTTCTCCACTTTTAAAACGTTTTGTTCTAACTTTATCAAAAGAAGCTTTAAGATCATCAATTTTCTTTTGATGATCATCATTGACCTTTGAAAGTAAATTTTGCAAATCTAAATTTTTCTTTTCAAACTCTTCTAGTTTGATTTGCAAATCTTTGATTTACTTTCAAGATCGTTGTTGGTTTGGATATGAGTTTTTTCATTTTCAATTTTGAAACATCATTTTTATATTTTAAAAACAATTTCTCATAATCCGAAGCCAACCCATTATATTCCTCTATTAGCTCATCATAGGATAAATCATCAAAATCAGATGAGTTAGAGGTTACCTTAGAATCTTCCTCGAATGCCATCAAGCACAAGTTTGCTACTTCTTATTCCTCTTCATCAGAACCTTCTTCATCGCTCCATGTAGCCACATGAGCCTTGTGCTTATTCTTTGATTGATCCTTCCTCTTTAATTGTGGGCAATCATATTTGACATGCCCTGGCTTTTTGCATTCATAGCAAATGATCGGGTCCTTCTCTTTTGGTTCATTTTTGAGGCCTTCATTTTGTTTGAATTTTCTTCCTCGGTAAGGTCTCATAATTTTTCTGAACCGTTTGGCAAACAATTCCATTTCCTCGTCATCGTCATCTTCATCCGAATCACTCTCATCTTTTGTGGATTTGAGAGCAACTCCAATATTTTTCTTTTTCTCCTTCTCCTTCTCCTTTGGTGTCTCTTCAATTTTATCAAGGTCCACCTCATCTTCAAGCATCATTTCATGAGTGAGGAGTAATTGATTAGCTCTTCAAGAGTTAAGGACGTTAGGTCCTTAGACTCGATGATTGTTGTCTTCTTTGATTGCCATGATTTTGGGATGGAGTAGACTAACTTCCTCACAAGCTTTTCATTTGAAATGATCTCTCCATATGATTTGAGACCATTGACAATCGTTGAAAATCTATCCGTCATAGCTTTGATATCTTCATTTGGTTTCATCCTGAAATTTTCATAGCTATGCGTTAGAATACTAATTTTAGATTTCTTTACCTCATCGGTACCTTCATGAGTGACTTGAAGTTTGTCTCGTATTTCTTTGGCGGTTGTACAAGATGAAACTCTTCCGTATTCATCTGGTCCAAGAGCACAAAATATGATATGGATGGCTTTGAAGTTGAGCTGGAACATTTTTGTCTCTCCTTCACTCCACAATCTTGGATGAGTGAGAGGCTTGATGTATCATTCTACTACGGCATTCCATGCTCCCATGTCACTTGCTTGAATGAAGTACATCATTCTATTCTTCCAATAGGCATAGTTATCCCCATTGATGAAAGGAGACTTGTTGACGGGCATCGAATCAAGACCGGAGTCGAAGTTTGAAGCGGAGGCCATTGATGACTTTGATTATCGATATAACTCTTCCCGAATCGACTCAAGAGGCGATTAAACCTTCAAATGAGTTAGTATCTGATGCCAATTGTTGAGTTAATAATTCAATTGGCAATTAAATGTTTTGGTGGAAACTTTTGCAGAAAATTGAAACTAATTGCACAACGATTTAGAGTGGTTCGACTTTATCAACCAAAGTCTACCTCCACTACCTTAGCTATCCACACTAAGGATTTTCCACAAATTCACTAATTTTCCTTTTTTAGGACAAAGAGTAACCTTACAAACCCTCAAGAATTATACCCCAAATTTTTGAGAACACTCTCTCCTAAAGAGAATAATACAAATTTTGCAAACTTACAAGGAAATCCTCACAAGGTAGATTGTTTGCACAATTCTAGAAAAAAGAAAAGAACACTCAAGAATGAATACAATTGAGTACAAGTAGTGTTCTTGAAAGAAAAATGAATATTGAATGAAAAATAGGCTTGAAATGCACAAACTTGAGGTTTGATGCTTTCTCTTTGATTCTCTCTTGATTCTAGTTTCTTGTTGTTTCTTGTTTTTGATCAATGGCTCCTAAGCTTGCTTAAATACACCTTGAAACACTTCTGAACGTTGGGGATGATTAGTGAAGATAATATAGTCATTTTAGTGTGAAATCAATTAATAAAACAACTTGGAGCGTGGGGGGAATCGGTACCCCTTTTAGGGAATCGGTTCCCTAAGTGTAAAATTCAAATATTTTGATCGTTACACAAGAGGGGGGGAATCGATACCTCTGGGGGGAATCAGTTCCCTCCGAGCACACTGGAAATCTCGGAGCCAAACCATTTAGGGGGGAATCGGTACCCCCTTGGGGGGGGGAATCGGTTCCCTCTGGACAAACTGAAATTTTTGGCTTTGAAATGGTTCGAAATACTTTGTAAAATTATTTTAAAATTGTTTTAAGATTAAAACTTAATTTTACACTTGAGTAAGGATTAAGAATGACTTTTGAAAGATTTAGAGTGATGTTTTGATATTCGAATAATTATATCTAATATACTTAGAAAATCATTTGGAAAATCTTAAAATTCATTTATCTTAATTTGTTATATCGAAATATCAAAATGTATTCAACAAAGCAGTATTCATCATCTTGTTGTTCAAGTTTGGTGAATTATCGGTAATGACATCTATGCCCCTACATAGAAAAGAGCCACGGTATTGTTATCACGTGAAGAGGGTGAGGCGTAACATTTATTTTATCCCCACAGATTTGGCACTTATGACATCTTCTAGCATAGTTGATGCAGTCACTCTCCAATGTGAACCAGAAGTATCCCCATTTCATAACTTGTTTTGCCATCATATGTCCGTTTGTATGAGTTCCACAAACTCCGTTACGTACCTCCTCCAGTATCATATTTACTTCTTCTGCATCTACACATCTTAACAAGACTTGATCATGACTTTTCTTGTATAAGATTTCTCCATCAGGAACATATCCAACTATCATCCTTCTGATTATTCTTTTGTCAGTTTTTGTGGCTTCTTCGGGATAGCTTTGATTCTTAATGTATTGTAGGATGTCGTGGTACCAAGGTTCAATATCTTTTATCTCTTCGATTTGCTAACAATGATTCGAGTACTCATACGACTGCATGTCAATTGATATCATGTCAGACTCCCGCCAGCCTTGAATATTATTGCCAAGGTATCTAAGGCATCAACCATTTGATTTTCTTCTCTAGGCATATAATGGAAAGTGACTTCATCAAACTCTTCGAGTAGATCCAATATGAGCTTTTTGTATTCATTAGCTTTACATATTTTGTCTCTCACTCTCCTCAAAGCTGATAGATTACTAAGCCAGAATCTCTATATACCTGTAAGGTCTTTATATTTCGTCCAATAGCAGCTCGAATCCCTAAAACACAAGCTTCATACTCTACCATGTTGCTAGTGCAATCAAAGTTTAATCTACTAGTGAACGGGTAATGAATTCCTTCATCTGAAACCAATATAGCCCCAATGTCGTGTCCTAATGCATTTGATGCACCATCAAAATGCATTCTTCATGAATCACATGTAGAAATACTTGCTTCTTCTAGAGATATATCCATTAAATCTTCGTCTGGGAAGTCAAAGTCTAGTGGCTCGTAATTTTCAAAAGTTCCGCTTGGCAAGAAGTCAGATATGGCACTTACCTTATAGCCTTTAGGCTCATATATTCAATGTCAAATTCATATAATATCATCTGCCATCGAGCCAGCCTTCCAGAAAGAGCAATCACACCCATCATGTACTTCAGCGGATCTAACTTGGAAATCAACCAAGTGGTGTGGTACATCATGTATTGTCTGAGTCTTCGTGTAGACCAGAGTAAATTGCATCAAACTTTTTCAATAGATGAAAAACTAACTTCGTAATCAGTGAATTTCTTGCTCAGGTAGTAAATGGCTCTCTCTTTCCTTCCAGACTCATCATGTTGGCCCAGGACACATCCCATTGAATTCTCAAAGATTGACAGATATAGGAATAAAGGTTTGCCCGAGATGAGAGACATTAAGACATGATTACAAGATAAATACTTTTTTATTTTTTCAAATGCAGTCTGGCAGTCCTCATCCCATGTTCCCGAGTTGTTCTTTCGAAGAAGGTAGAAAATTGGGTCGTACTTGTCGGTCAGCTGAGATATGAACCGTACAATATAATTCAATCACCCAGAAAAACTATAACTTCTTTTTATGTTCAAAGGGGAGGTAAATTCTGGATGGCTTTGACTCTATATGGATTAATCTCGATGTCTTTCCTACTAACCATGAAGCCTAGCAACTTTCCAGATATTACCCCGAATGTACACTTGTTGGGATTCGGTCTTAACTGGAACTTTCTTAATCTTTGGAAGAGTTTTCTCAAATTCTCGACATGTTCATTTTCAGTTTGTGCCTTGACAATCATGTCGTCAACATAAACTTTAATTTCCTTATGCATCATGTTATTAAACAAGGTCACCATAGATGTTTTGTATGTTTCCCCAGCATTCTTTAATCCGAAGGGCATCACCTTGTAGCATAAAGTTCCCCATATTCTGATGAATATGGTTTTTTCCATGTCATCTGGATGCATTTTAATCTGGTTGTATCCTGAGAATCCGTCCATGAATGAAAAGAAAGCATTTCCTATCGTGTTGTTCACCAGAGTATTTATGTGCGACAAGGGGAAATTGTTTTTAGGACTTGCTTTATTTAGGTCTCGGTAGTCGACGTACATGCGCACTTTTCCATCCTTCTTTGGCACTGGCACTATGTTAGCCACCCATTACGGATACTTGGCCACTTGAAGAAAGCTATCATCGAACTTTTTCTTGACTTATTCTTTTACTTTAAGGAGTATTTCAGGTCTCATTCGCCTTAGTTTTTATTGGATGGGTTTGCATACTAGCTTGATGGGTAGTTTGTGGACTACCATATCCGTAACTAGCCCAGGCATGTCTTGATAAGACCACGTAAACATGTCCTTGTACTCCTGAAGCAAGTCTATCAATCTTTGCCTTGCTGCAGACGACAGTGTTGTGCCAATCTTAACTTCGTTCTTTTCCTCTTCTGTGCCCAAATTCAAAACTTTGATCTTCTCTTAATGTGGAAATATTTTTTTGTCTTCTCTTTCCACCATCCTTAAAAGTTCAGAAGGTAAGTTTCACTCTTCTTTATTGTCATATTTATCAATTTCCCCAAGACAACTGAGATGTTCAAAATCCACTTTCGAGTCAGAATCATCATTGTTTGTACCATTAATATTTGGGGACTTAAAAGGAAAAATGAGAAGAAAAATATGTATATGCGAGAGGAAAATATCCCACACAGAATGAAGAAAAATTAAATACGAAAGAAAAAGAAATGAAGAAGGAAAAAAATATTTTCCGGAAAAGAAACTGCATCTTTTATTGAATATGAATAAAAAAACATTTATCAACCCTTACAAAAGATCACCTATTGCCCCGAGTATAAGCAAATAGGGAAAGTGTGAGTATTACTCTGAAAGAAATTTGAAAACCATTGGTAGTTCTTCAACCGTCCAGTTGTTAAGCACAAACCCCAGTGGTAACGGACGGATTCCGGATCTATCAATGTCTTAAGTGTTGTTTGTTGTTATGGAATTGATGCTTAAGTCTTTCAAAGCAACCTCAAAGTCTGGTAAGGTCATTTCAAACACATATCCACCAGATCTAAATGTGTCTTAGAGAGGAGGGAAAAACATTGGTTCCCACAGAATTTTATTCTCGGTTAATCTTGTCAATCTTCTTTCTCAGCACTTCCAAATTTCCTTCCTTTTTTGTTGATGATTAGGCTGAAACCCAAGCCCAAATTGATCTAGCTTTGTGACAGGAAAAACGGGATCAATTATTCCCTGCAAAAGACTTCCAAATCATTTTCCTGTTTTAGCACCTTTTCTCAGGGTTTTTTTAGCTCTATTTTGGTGCATTCTGAGAATCGAGGTCTGGAGATCTTTCCACCTTCAGCCACAAATGAACATTCTAAAGCGTCTTCATCCACCTCAATGTATGGGGAATCAGTGGTCACACTTGCCACTATATCTTCCTTGGCATTGATGATGATAAGGATTCCAACAATGACAAACTTCACTTTCTAGTAAAGTGTTGATGGCACCGCCCCGACTTGGTGTATCCATGGTCTTCCTAAAAGGTAGTTGTAGGAAGGCATAATGTCTATCACCAGGAATTCAATGTTATAAGTGGTAGATCCAATGGTTAGTACTTCAATCTTGCCGATTACCTCCTTCTTTGTCCTATCAAACGCTCAGACCACACTTTGGCATGTTCGCATGTGGGAGGTATATATTGGTAGTCTCTTTAAAGTGGCCAGTGGCATCACATTCAGAGCAGACCCGTTGTCGATTAACACACTTGGCAAGGCATGTCCCTTGCAGTGAGTTGTAATATGCAATGCTTTAGCCTGACCCCTTTCTCCGGATGGGATCTCATCATCAGAAAATGAGATAAGATTGTCAGTATGAATGTTGTTGACCAGCCTGTCCAGCTTGTTGACTGGCATCTCTTGTGGTACAAAGGTCTGATTCAAGGCCTTCAGTAGTGCATCTCGATGTTCCTCCAAATTCAGTAGTAGTGCCAACATCGAAATACGCATTGGCAAACTGTGCAGTTGCTCCACAATACTATATTCACTATGTTTTAGGAATTTTAAAAACTCCACTGCTTCCCTTTCTTTAATAGGTTTGTTTACCACTGGTTCTTCTCCCTTAAATGGCTCTAGTGGTCTCTGGGATAGATGAATTTTCTGGGAATAATACTTCTCACTTCCAGCATCGTGCCCTACTTCATGAGCACCTTCTTTCACAATGCTTACTTGACAATTGTATTTCCAAGGCACTTATCGATCGTCTTTATATGGAAAAGATATGGATGCTATGATCACTACCTTTGCAGGTGTCTTTTCTATCGGCTACACCTTAGGGGTAATTATCAAGGGGCACCTCGCGCTATATCCCTGATCATATACTTCTCTGGTTGTACAGATGTCTACTTCTGGATTGTGCTTGTTATCTTCATAACATTCCAGCTCTTTTCTATCCATCATTAGCTGGATCAAGGCTCTAAATTCTAGACATTTCTACATATCATGTCCCTCTTCGTTGTGATAGAAGCTATAGATGCTACCTATATCCTCTGTTGCACCGGGATGTGGTGCAATAAATCCTGCATTCACCATTTGTCTCCATATCCAAACTAAATGAGACTTTACTTCATAAACACTGGCTTTAAATTTCCTACCTTTCTCTTCAATGACTGCATTAATCTCGGCCTCTTGATGATTAGGCAAAGGATTTTGTATAACATTTGGTGCTCATGAGTTGTTGAAGTGGATCCAATTCTTGTTGCACATTCTCTGCACGATCCTCTTGAATACGAGGCAGTTCTCAATAGTGTGCCTTGGAACACCACCAAAATATTCACAATGTTTTCTCATCATACCACTTGGGGTATGGGGGCTTCATAGGTTCTACTGGATATGGTGACACTACATGAGTGTCAAAGAGTTGTTGATAAAGTTCTTTGTAAGTCATAGGAATGTGATCAAAATTTTTCTTTTCTCTTTCTTTCCTAGGTTTCTTTTTTGGTTTTATAGGTGTTGATGTTGTTGAGATCTCCATCCCTCTTCTTCATAGGAGGTTTCTTGCTTAAAACCCCTTCTTCGATCTTGTCTTATTTTATGGCCATTTTTATCATTTCCTCGGCCATAACCAAGTCAAAAAAAATTCCAGATGTGATTGCAACCAGGTGCCCAAAGTAAGGAGCCTTTAGTGTTTGCACAAAGAGTTTTCTGGTTTCTTTCTCATCCAAAAGTGGATGAACTTGCACAGCTAAATCTCTCCATCTCTTTGCATATTGTCTGAAACTTTCGTTATGTTTCTTCTCCATACTTTGCAACATAATTTGATCTGGTCTCATATAGTTTACATGTTTGTATTGTTCCAAGAATGACTTGGTCAGATCTTTACAAGTCCTTATATGAGATAGGTTCAACTGGTTGTACCATCGGATGACTGATCCTGATAAACTTTCCTAGAATTAATGAATCAGGAACTGGTCATTTCCTATGTGTTCTGTCATCTGTCGACAGAACATGGTAATGTGAGCTGAAGGGAAATTGTTCCCATCAAACTTTTCAAAGTCTAGGACTTTAAATTTTGGAGGAAGAATAAAATATGGGACCAAGCTTAACTCCAAGGCATAAACTCCTAATAGTCGCTGTCCCCTTTAACTGTTTTCATATAATCTTCCAACTGCTTGATTTTTTCTTCCATTTTCTTTTCCTTGTCGTCTTCATCAAAATCTGGTATATAGTAGTCATCCGGATTATTTTAAGGATTGGATACAACAGTTTGTACTTTTGTAATAGACAAGGCTTATGCTTTCGCAACGGATGAGTCCCCTTGAAGTCCTAGTAGGATTCCCAGTAAGATAACCACCTGAGGGCAGGTGCCACAGTTACTCCTTTAGATGCCCCTGCCCTAGGAGTACTTGTCTAATTCAATCCAGATAACTTTGTGATGATTTGATCAACCAAAGACTCTTGGCTTTTAGTGATCGATTCCAAAGTCCTTTGATTATTCTGACTTATTTTTTTCTTCTAGCTCCATTTGTAACATCAGCATGTTCTCTTCGAGTTGAGCAATCTTAGCTTCCATTTTCTTCTTCTTTAAACTGGTATTATGAGGATGAGGTGTGTCCAATGCTTGGGGTGGTGTGTCCAATGTTTGTTCCTTTTTTTGATGAGATATTTTTTTATTAGTGAATGTAAAGAAACGAAGAGAAAAAATAACAAATGCAAAGTATGTAAAAATGTATAATGCATGAAATTTTCGAGGTGCTAATCCAAAAAATATGTATGTTATTATAAATAATCTTTATTTGGACAAAAGTCTTATTTCTTAAGAGATAAAACATCTTAAAGGTACATTCTGAATTAGTCCTCTAGACCCCGAATGACTTCTAACAGGTTCACAAGTCTTCTTCCTTCATCTGTCACCGACTGAATACATTGTCCGACCACTCCAGCTTCTATTGCCAAACTGTGCAAGTGATGTTTCTCTTTCTGTGCTTTCTCTAAGAAGTCTCGATTGACCATATCTCTATCTTTCACCCTTTGTTGAGCTTGATTCCAACAAAAATGCCATTGAAATCCTCCATCAAAGGGAACTATTTGAAGCTCACTTGCTTGTTTCTTAAACTTGTCCATAATGCCCTCTAACTCAGCTATGGTTTTGTCATCCTTTTCTTGTTGTCTTTGAAGAGACCTCTCCAGATCAGCTACCTTAGTCTTCAGTCTTTTGTTCTGGTGTTGGCTTTCTAAAAAACGTCTTTGGGAAGTCTTTAGTTGTTCTTTTAGTGTCTCTTTTTCATCTTATCCTTCGAACTTCCTTTTTAGGATGTTGGCTTCAACTTTCCAGTATTCAAAAGATCTTTTTAGACTGGAATTGATCTGGACTTGTTACTGATACCCCTTTCTCAAATCTTCCAGCTCAAAGCTGACTTTCTTCTGTTCTTTTTCTAACTTGTCTGCCCGATCCTTCTGAGTATCGTCATCTAACTTCCAATAGAATCTTTCAGCCTCAAGTTCCCTTAGCCTTTATTTCAACTCGTCCTTTTCAGCTTCAAATTCTTTCTTTACTATCTCTAATTCGGAGGGAATTGGTTTAAGATGCTATTCCATGGTTTGAGTATATTCATGATCTGGAACGGGAATGGTGTCATTCTTTCTTAACTTCTTCCATTCCAAATAATATGGAGTAAGCATGTCTTTAACAACCACGTCATCCATATTGAATATCTTCTTCCATGACTCAGCTACATCTTTGACCTTCTTCTTGTAGTTTTCCTCATGGTATGCAAATTTTGATCCAAATATTCCATGTGTAGTTGGGACAAACTAACGTACCCCATACTATTGAAGTGCCAAAAGTGGAGAATATTCGATTTCTCCCCATAATCGAACTAAAATTATTATTCCTAAGTCTCCACATCGATAAAGGATGTCACTATGGGTTAACCAAGGGGGCTCTCCAGATAATGTCTTTATCTCAAAGGTGCGTGAATACCTTTACCCATTTTTCTTTTGGGATGCCCTCTTTCCATTTCAGTGTAAGGAATTCCTCCAAATGAGAGTAAGTAGTGTTGAATCGGCAGTAAGAAACCCCTTCAGTCTTCTAGAAGTGACTATGGATCTAGACCTGAAGAAGCTGTGTGCATCCTATAAATCTTCCTTCCCCAGTCTTTCTGCAATGGTTGAGTGAACGAAAGGTTTCAGCCAATATTACTGGTGTAGGGTTCACTCGCTTCGGTAGTTGTTAGAATAGTTCCACCACAGCCGCCTCAATGTATCCCAAAGTCTTTGGGAATATAACCAAGCCGTAGAGACCTAGTACAAAAAGGTCTATCACCTTCCATTCATATGGATGATTCTTCATCAGTTGCTTGATATGGGTCTAAGCAATTCCCTCTCATTTACCCCTATGTTGAATCCAGTCAGTTACCCACTTCTCATCTACCCCTGCAACCTTTGCCAACCCATTCTTGAAAAGTTGACTTTTGATGTGCTTGGTGTAGACCCGGTCCATTCTGATTCCTTCACAATGTAGCAAAGTAGTATATTCTTCAATTGTGGGCACTATGTCCTCTTGATTGAATGTAAAATAGTTGTACCCCGGATTCCAAAATTGTACTAAGGCTCGAATTAGGGCCTCATCTATCTTGACATAGAGTAGAAGCATGATATCACCATACCGCTAGCAAAATTTATGTTTCTGGTTGTTTTTCCAGCTGTCCCAAATGCTCTTCAATTATTGAACGTCGTTCTACTTAAGGCTGACAGAAGCATAACCAACCAGATCTGACACATAGTTGTCTTGCAGACTGTCTCCCTTTTCTTTCTGAGTCTTCTCTACCATAGTCGGACCTCTGCGTTTTTACCTCTTGTATTACAATGCAAACTATTTGTGTTTAATGAACACTTTTTGTGGATCAATCACCTCTTTAAAATGATGCGAATGAAAAAATAAAAGAAAACAAAAAATGAAAAAAAAAGTTAGTAAGATAAAAATAGCAACCATAATAACAATGAAAGTAAAAATTCCTACCCCACATACGTTATTTCTTACCCCGACATGATTTCTATACCGCGTGTTAATTTTTGAGCAAGTCCTAATCGCATATGTTTCTAATTTGTATACTTTGAACAGAAAATAAAACAGGAAATAACTCAAGCATCTTAGGTTTTGAAATAGAGTTTCGGAGTGGGCTCTAATTCCTTGTAGTCTCGGGGTTTAGGTTCTAAAAAGGTACCCGAGTTCTTCTTGCTGGTGCCCTCTTGGGCTTGCCAGACCCTCATTCATAAGCCCATTACAAGCTTGTATGAACTGAGTTAAACTAGAGATGACACATTCCCTTATGTCTGTACGGAGAATAAATTCACACGAAGATATAAGGTATATGAATCCTGAAGGTTACTTGTTAGGCCTATACGGAGAATAAATTCCCACGAATGTGTAACTTTCACCTCCACTTACGAAAGGGTTTGGATCTCGGGTATAGAGCATGAGATGAATTTTTGAAAAGCTAAAATCATTAGAAAACATCAGTACGACTATTTATTTGAAAAATAATAATCAATGGTAAATAATAAGGATCGATGAGTTAAATTAAAATTTAACCTTACAAGTTTCGCTTAAAAAGACAACCGAAAATTAATTTTAGTCTGACTCACTTAAACCAGTTCCCCAGTGGAGTTGCCAAGTTGTCGTAACCGTACTTCGGTTGGACCCGGAATTGGGCTTTGACTTAAGTAAAACATGTTAGAGCCGCCACTGATCATTTTTTATTTAATTAGGTTGACCGAACACCTTAATTACCATCTTACCTGATCTACGTTTACCAGAAATATGTCGGATTTAGGAGTCGATTACAATCAAAGAATGATTAGCACCCTTGTACTGCCCTTTTGGCACTAATTTAATTTCTTGGTTGTCTTAATTGTGAAAATTAAAGGTTAAATTAAAATTTAAAGATTCGATCCGAATTACTTACCTTTGATCAATTGAAATTATCCTAAAAAGGTAAAAAAATGTTAAATAAAGTAAAATAAGATAAAAGAAAGGAAAAAATACAAAAGAAAAATTAATATCAAAGTTAGAATAAAGTAAAAAAATAATTGAAGAAAAATAATATATATATATATATATATAATAAAATAGAATTAAATAAATAAAATGAAATCTAAAATAAAAGTATTAAATTGAAAATGATTAATGATCAAGTTGAATTAATTAAAGCTGTAAATACAAAAAAAAAAGTTAGAGGATTAAATTACAAACATATAAAAATATAATAGGGATTAAATTAAAATAATTAAAAATTAAGGGTCAATTTACAATAGGTGACCATAATGAATTACTCTTCAAAACTGCAGGGACTGCGAAAATGATTTAAGTATTTGTTATTTGTACTTTAGTCCCCCATATATATAAACCCTAAAAACCCTAAATTATCTCATATTTCATACATTCCTTAAAACACTCTTCCCCTTACAAAAACTCTCTAAACTATCCACTAGTCGGCCACCTGCCGGCCTAGAGCGCCACCGCCAACCGTCGCTGCTCCGCCCCTCTGACCGCCACTTCCAGTGGTCGAAAGACTAAAATCTTACCCCCAAATACTCTCATCGACACCCTAAAACTAAACTCGAGCCCTAAATCCCCAAAACAAGCCCTAAATAGCATAGATCTAAAAAATTTCATTCGTTTTTACCTTTCCCGACGAACTTTCTAACTTCCGATGGCTTCTTCTTCTCCGACGTCGCTCTCATGTGTTCTCGCTGACCCTTGATAAGGCAAAGCTTTGCCTTATGGTTTCAATTTCGAACGTTTATGACTTTGTTTTTTCGATGTTTTTGGTTTGGTTGCTTTTGGTTTTGGCTGAATATTGCTTGTGTTTAGTAGTTTTTGGTTTTTTTTTGCTTAATGTTGCTATATGTTGTTTCGTTTCTCTCGGTATTGTGATGGTTATTGTGGTCTTGCTGCTCGTATTTCTCCTCCATGTTTTTTTCTCTCCCCGACTAGGCTTTTATACCCTTCGATCGACAGTTTGGGTCTCGATGATCTCGAGGTCATCCTCGACTTGTTCACGTTCTGTTGAGGTCATTGTGGGCCGAAAATCCCGGGATGGTTCAGTCTCGAGCGTTCGACCGAAAGTTTTGGCTAACTTGTTGGCACGTTGCCTTTACGTACGCTGCTTGCTTTCTCTCGTGCGACGCTTAGCTTCATATGATTAGGGTTTTGCAACCCTATTTTGCTTCGATCTCAGCCGTTGATGTGGTACGACCCTATTTTGCATATGGGCTGGGTCAGGCCCCCCTAACCAAGCTGGTTTGCTTGGTCAGGCCAGCTGGCTCGGTTGGGCTGCACTTTGGACTAGATTTGACCTGTTAAAATTTAATAAATAAATAAATAATATAACATAAAATAATAATAAATAACATAAATACTAAAAACTATATAATATATATTATATTCCCGAAAACTATATAATATATTAATATATTTTCGAAAAAAACCATTTTCAAAAACCATTTTAAAAACTATATAATATATATAGTTTTTTAAAAACCGTTTTAAAAACTATATATTATACTTTTTCAAAACTGTTTTAAAACTATATACATTTTCAAAATTATTTTAAAAAGTTATATATGTTTCAAAACCGTTTTAAAAAACATATATAATAAGTTTTCAAAACTTTTTTTAAAAACAATATTTATTATATGTTTTCAAAATTATCTTAAAAAGCTATATGTTTTCAAAATCGTTTTAAAAAACATATGTTATGTTCAAAACTATTTTTTTTAAAAACTATATATTATATGTTTTCAAAGTTATCTTAAAAACTATATGTTTTCAAAATCGTTTTAAAAACTATATATTATACATTTTTTAAAAAGTAAGTTTCAAAAAACTATATATTATATATTTCAAAAACTATATTTATTATATATATTATGCTATATAAAAACCCCAGACGAAAATACGTGTCTACACCTGCTGATTGAAATATGATAAAATCTGATCTCATAATCTCAAACGACTATCATAAATCCTGCGGTGGATACATAAAAATTTTATTAGGTTGGCCAATATAAATATAATAAAAATTGATAAAATACTAAAATTAGCCCTCCCAACATTTACAAAAAATGATTATTTTGGCTCTTATTCTTTTTTTAGCATTTTGGCCCTCAACGTTTCATTTTAGGGCAAAAAGACCCCTTCGTGGATGGAAAACGTTAGTTAACAAATGATTAACAGTCTAAAATAAGAGTTTTTTTACCCTAAAATAAAACATTGGGGGCTTAAATGCTTTAGAAAAAATAATAGTCAAAGTGACTATTCAGTTAAATGATTTTTACCTTAAAATGAAACGTTGGGAGTCAAAATACTAAAAAATAAAATAAAATTGAGGCCAAAATGATCATTTTGATAAATATGGAGGGCTAATTTTGATATTAAGCCTAAAAAATTTATCTAACATAATTTGTGTATATTTTTTAATTTAAAAATATAATATTATAAATATTTAAACTCAATCTAAAAATATATCAACTAGACGAATATAATTTTTTAACATAATTTATATATAGTTTTATTTAAATTATATACTGTTTTTTATATTTTGGGTCACAAGGTGGGTCATGGCCTAGGTAGGCCCACCCTTAGATGCGTCCCTGCATATCTCAATCATCATGTTAACATCTAGCTTAGACTGATGTCAACTTTTTTAATAAAAAATGACAAGTTTAGAACATTATGAATAGGTGGATGACCATTTTGCAACTTTTAATAGTTGATGGACCCAACAAAAAAGCTCCATAGTTAAATAACCATTTTATAACTTTTAATAGTCGAATGACTCAACAAAACAATATCATATAATTGGGAAACATGGCATTTCCCTACATTACACTTTATTATTAACATTGTTAGCTCAGAGAGAAACTTGGCATTTCCCTCCAGTTTTGGTTATATTTATAGATTTTGTCATATTAAATAATTTATTATTTGACTATATAAATTTTGATTTTGATATGCTTAGTTTTTTTTCATATAAAATTTACCATATTTTAATTTTTTTTAAAGAAAATGCCAGATTTATTTATTTCAGTATGTAACAACCAATGTTGCCAGTTGTACACAATTATGAGTAGCAATTAAACCATAAAAAATAATATAATACTAAGGGCTGGTTTAACGTTGTTTTTGAAAATTACGTTGGAAAAGTAATATTAGAAATTACTTTTAAAAGTTATTGAAAAAATTAAGTTTAAGATTTTAGTGTTTGGTAATATTATCTAAAAGTACTTTTAATAAGATAAAATGTTTATTTTAGATATTATAATATAAATTTAAAATATGTTAATTTAAATTATTTTAAATTTATTAATATTTTAAATATAAAATATATCAAATTAAATTATAAATAAAAATATAATTATAATAAAAATATAAAATGAATTAAAAAAATTCCTAGGCAAAATGTAATTATTATATAATTAATACATAATTTATAAAAACAATTGATTTTTTTAAGAAAATAAAATTTGGGAATGGAGTGGAGCTCATGCATCAAAGTAAGGGTAAAAGTATAACTGTGCTTCTAAACTTAAAATTGAACTTGAAAAGCTACAAAACTTATTTTTTGTGCTTCATTTAAAATTGCAGTTCTAAACACACTTTTACCTTTAAATTTTACTCGTTTTGTAATGATTTTACTTTCAAAGTTAAATTTTAGACCAAAAGTACGTTTAGACAATATTATCAAACAAACCCTAAATAACCAAAAAATATGTATCTTCTTATCAACAACCTAAAAAATAGAAACCTAAAAATCCAAAATTTGGTCGGTCCTCTTATCGTTTCCGAACTGAATAAAAACGTTGAAGTCTTCGCAAAGAGATGTAAATGAGAAACGATAGAACCTTTTAGGGATGGACAAAATTCGATTCTACTCGAAAAATTATTTTTTTAATTTCGAGTAATTTGAGTTATTCAATTCAACTTGAATTATCGATTCGATTTTCGAGTTCAAGTCGAGTTGAAATTTTAAAATTTCAAGTTACTCAAAAATTAAAAAAATTGACTGACTATTTTGATTGTTTTGTGATTTAGTCCCTGGTCCCTTATTCCTTCAATTCCCCCTTCATTTTAAGTTCATTTTTTATCAAACTTGAACCACATGCTCCTAAACCATCGTAGAATACTTATGTGCTTTCAGTTCCTCTTTTCGATCATAATTTTTTTATTTGTTCAATTTAGCCCCTCAACTTTTAATAATTTCTTTATTTCTTCAATTTTAAGTTTATTTTTTTTTTACCAATTTTGAATCACATGCTCCTATACCACTATAGAATACCTATGTTACTTCAATTCTTATTTTTTACAAAAAATATACCCTTTTTTTATTTAATCCCTTAATTTTGCAATTTACTCAATTTGGTCTTTTGATTGCAATTGTTTGTAATTTTTTATTCCCATCAATTCTTTAACTCTTTTATACTCTCATTAATACTTTACCATCAACATATCTTTTTTAAAATACAATATTATAAATATATTTTATAATTTTAGATTGTTTTTGGTATATTAAATAATATTATATTTTTTAAAGAGTATGAAGAAATATATATATATATATAATTAGAGAAAATAAAAAAAATTAGAATCAATCCCTACCATAAATACTATAAATAATTAAAATAATTTTTTTATTGAAACTCGAATAATTCGACTCGATCGAATGCTGACCCTTATCTTTCACGTGATTTCTGGTCTCATAAATCATACCTGTCTTTTGTCGTCTGCCTCGCCACTCCATTTGGACTTTCCTCCACCTAGAACATGTCTTCATCACCCAAAGATGAGTCCATGGCCAATAGGTGTGCCACCTTGTTACCTCCCCATGGGACGAACCTGTACTCGCATGCAGCAAACTATTGCGCTCGGTGTTTTGTTTCTCAGATTAGAGCGCTTATCTCAAAAGAATCTGGGTTGTTGACTTTAACTTTATTGTTATCTTTCGAGAGTCTCCTTCTAGAATGATTCTATTAAAACTCAGACCGGCATCCAATTGTAAGGCATGGTTCGCAGCCACTGCTTTTGAAGCAAAAGCCGATGAGACTCACAAGGTTTGTCTTCTGCATGCCCTCATTTCAAAACCTTCATTACTTTTTATTATAAACCCTGACCATGCTTTATCTTCGGCTTGTTTGAAGCTTTCTTCGTAATTAACCTTAACTGTGTTGAGAGTAAGCGGAGTCCATCTTTCTTCGGTGGCTTGTGGTGGCCCTGCAATATTGGCCAAGGTAAAATCTTGGCACTGGTTGTGTATAAGGCTGATGATTTTGTCTATGTTTATAGTTTTCCCCTCGTGCAGCCTCTTTTTTGGAGCATACCATAACACCTAAATGTTAACTAAGCTTTATGCGTGTTTTACACTTGTGTGGTTTTCTAAGATCCAACTTAATCACTCTTTGAAATTCCATTGTGAACTACTCCTTGGCGTAGTTTAAGGGAGAGACCCTTTGAGTAATTTCGCACGTGGGTAACTTATACCTGCAGTCCCTGTAATTTGAGAATTTTGTAATTTAATCCCGAAAAGTATGTTTCTTTTTATTTTAATTCGGTGTTTGAATTTTAATTTATTATATTTTAGTCTCTGCTATGTATATAAATATTTTAGGTAAAATAACAGATTTAGCCCCTATGATTTTAAGTAATTTATATTTTAGCCCCAAATAATTAATTAAGACTTCATAATATTTCGAATTAGGTTCTTTAATCTTTATATTTTATGTTTTAATCCCTAATAATTTAAATAATTTCTATTTTAGGCCATAAATTACATTATTTTTTATTTTCCGTCATATTATACTTTGACTCGAATATGGACTTATTTCTACGAAACAAGCTTAGTAATAGGATCGATTAAATCGGGCACCTGTTCTATGCCTTTAGTTCTCGGGCTGGATATGCGTCTAGGTGATGAACTCATAAGCCAAAAAAGGTTCCAAACTCCTATATTTGCCCCATTACCAACTTTAAACCGCAAACCTTTTTCTATTAGTCATCGAGCACTGCAGGTGCTTCTCCAAACGTAGGATGGTTTTGAGCTAAGCTTTGCGCCAAAAAAATCCAAGTGAAAATACGTTGCTTGCAACAATCTGTTCAGGAAAGATGTAGGTGGTTGATAATTCCCGACCCTCGTTTCATTAGCAGTGCAATATTTAATTTTGCTAAATCTCATAACCTCAACTCTCTTTTAGTTTGCATAGGTTTTCCCACGAGCACCAGTGGATCCCCTTTTCTTCTCGGAAGTGCGCCATAGTTCTTTCCAATTCTTCACATAGCGTCTTTGGCAGTAAAAAATAATTCATAGCAAACAGTGGTGGTGACTACAATACTGATTTAACAAAAACTTCTGTCCCCTTGTGACAACATCCTTGTACTCCATGAATGAATTTAGGACCATAAACTTTCTTTCATCATCACGAATGTTTTTTTCCCTCCCTATTAAAGTTGGTAATCCTAGATACTTCTCAAGATTTGAGGTATTTGATACCTGCAAAATTCTTCTAACGTCACCCCTATTAGAATCAATGACATTAGGGCTAAAGAATATACAAAAATTGTCAAAATTTATCTCATGCTCTGAACTTTGGCTGTAAATCCGAAGCATTTCTTCTAATTCACCAGCTACCCTGGTCGTTGCTTCCCCAAAAATCAAACAATAATCCGTGAATAAGAGATGAATGATAATAGGCACATACCTATTTATTTTGACTCCGTTAATAATTCCAAAATTAGTTGCTTTTTGAAACAAGGCTGATATTCATTCACTGCATATCAGAAATAGATACGGACTTAATGGATCTCCTTGTCGTAGTCCTCTTTTGGGATGAAAGTGTTTGCCTGCATTTCCATTTACCAACACTGAATAAGTGACTATAGTAACACATCTAGAGATTGTTTCTATCCAAATTCTTGAGAATCCCATCCTCTCCATCATATGCCAAACAAACACCTACTCTACTCTATCATAAGCTTTACTCATATCTAGTTTCAAAGCAAAGAAACCCTACTTTCCTTCTCTCTCTTTTGTAAACGAATGTACTAATTTGTATGTCGTAATGATATTGTCTATTATTAATATTCCCGGGACAAACACACTTTGAGCCTCATTGATGCATAGGTGTAGATAGTCCTGCATTCTATGCATCAACATTTTGGAAATTATTTTATACAAGACATTACACAGACTAGTCGATTGAAATTGAGTTAGCATGTTAGGCGAGCGAACCTCGGGGATCAAATGAGTGCAATTTATTTGTTCCATGTTGTAAGCACCATTTATTAGTCCAATACGATATTCTGCTACCTCCAACCCTACTATGTTCTAAAATCGTTGGTAAAAGATTGGTCTCCGACCATCTCCACCGGAAGCATTTAACGGGCTCATCGCTTTCACCACCTTCTTTACATCGTCATAAGAGAACGACCTCATCAAAGTTTCATTTATTTCCTCAAAAATACTATCGAAAAGCAACCAGTTGTCCAATCCTGTCCATATATGCTCAAATTTTTCAACAATTGTCCCCGACTGAGAAAACCATATTCTGTAAACCTTCTTTGCACAAGATTCCTCCAAGAGTCAGGAGGCCTCAAATTAAAAATGTCAATGTCTTTTTTCCTTTAACCCTCCTCGAGTGTCTAGCAATAATGGCAGTGATCCGAGAAGGAATGGGGAAGGTGCGACAAATTATGTAGTGGAAAAAGGTCCCCTCATGTCGTATTTGAAACTCCCCTATCCAAATGCTCTTGAATGTTATTATCTACCCTCGTCTCATTCCCAAGTAAACCAAGGACCATGGTACCCACGTCTTCTATACCACAGTCTAATAGAACTTGACAGAAATCAGACATTTGCCTTTAATTGCGATATAATCCCCATTGTTTCTCAAAATAATAAAGTATTTCATTAATATCCCCAATAACTAACCATGATAGATAAGGTGAATCATTAATTTTGCGTGGTAAATCCCAAGATTCTCTTATTCTACATTCCTCTGATGCTATATAAAACCCAGTACATCTCCACCTAGTACCCTCGTGTTCGTCTGCGATCAAAACATCTATATGTGATATTGAGAAAGATCGAAGCGTGACGTTATATGAATCCTTCCACGCGAGACACAACCCCTCCACTACTGCCTATCGAGTATACTTCAATGTCATTCAAAAAACCAGTCGACCTGCGAATTTTTGTCATACGCCAACTTTGTAGTTTCGTCTCTATAAAGAAATCTACAGTTGAGTTGATGAATCTCAACATGTGCCGGAGACGTCCAACCTTCCACGGTCTACCAAAATCCTGGATATTTCAACTTAAGAGTTTCATTGTATCCGACTAGCCTGGTTCATCATGCTTGTCGATATCATGTTGTTTTCATTCTTAGAATCATGTTCTGGCGAACTTAATATTATTATTGTTGTAGTAGTTTATAGATAATAAGTTATTGTAATAAAATAAAGTAATTGATACATTCATTCTATAAATTTTGTTTTAGGATTTATAAGTGTAGTTTTTAAGGTTTGAATTTACATTTTTACCGTGTAATGTATTTTACTACTACACTTAATATTTGATTGAATTTAAAATCTCATAGAAAATTTGATATTTTGAACTATAGGTTTTGAGTATTTTATGTACTCATTATCAAACTTATTTAAATTAGTGTACCATAAATTTTAAACATGAGGTATATGTTGGCCATAAAATTGAAGCAACAAAAAATATATAATAGAAGTCTTTACGATGTTAACCGCACGTCTTTTATATTCATTGGAATTATTCCTAAGCAAAGTCAATAGTGGTGGATTGGGGTCAGTTCTAGATTTGGGTTGGGCTACTAACTCATTACAATCTTTTCTTTTCCATTGAAAACGTAAATTGATTTAATAAATTGGGTTGTAGAAAACAAATAGGGTAAATTACAAATTTGGTAACTAAACTTTACTATATCATATTTTACTCACTATACTTTATTTTTTTTCAATTTCCTCACTAAACGTAATGCATTGGATTTTTTTTCATTCAGTCGTTTTCTCGCTAATGGTGTATAAATGGGTTGTTATATAGATGCAAAATGATGTCGTTTTGGTGAAAATTTTATTTTTTAAAATGGTGTCATTTTAACTCCGATAACTATTTAACGACAGAGGGACAAAAAAATCCAATGTATTAATTTCAGTGAGAAAATTGAAAACTTGTAAACTTTAGTGAGCAAAATAGGAGAGAGAGTAAAGTTTAGTAATGAAATTTGTAATTTACCCAAACAAATAATAAGAAAGAGGAAACTACATATTTGATCACCCAACTATTTCTTAGTTTCTATTTTGATCACTCAATTAGTATTTTCCTTAAATCACACCTAATGTTATAATTTAGTTTTGTTTTAGTCACACGTAGTTAATTATTTAACATTGATACTGACGTGACATTTTTTATTATTTTCAATGTTGATGTGGCATTATCTATGGTGACACATCAGCATTACCATTAATTTTTTAACGGTGAATGTTGAAAACAAAACTAAAATATAACGTTAGGTATGGTTTAAAAAAATAATTGGATGATAAAATAGATAGTTTAGCCTAAAAAATGTAGTTATGCCTTGCGCCATTCTCCATCATTATTCATTGTGATAAAAACCCAACCTCTCACCTACTCTTTTTACCTAAGTTGAGAAGATAAATTTAACAAACGACCTTTCTCTCCAACTAAACTCTTAATAATGAATTTAATCAGAATATATTTGTACAGAAAGCATGTAAAATTAGATATTTCTATAAATATTAATCAATTATTACTTTTAAAAAAATTAATTTATAACTTTTATTAAACTAAATACAAGTTATGAGACGGGATCATCTTATACAATGTAAAACTCTTTTAATTTTACACAGATTTAGGGTCATTGGATGAATGAAAATAGATGACTGAGATTAACGGTAGGAAGATGATATTCACCAAAAAAAACAAAGAGTTAATCTCAGCCGTCTATTTTCACTTATCCAAATCTTAAATCTATATAAAATTAAAAGAATTTTATATTGTGTAAATTAATCTTAACTCACGAATTATATATTGATTGATAATTGATACTTAATAAAGTTAAGAGGATAGCATATGCTTCGTAAAAAATTAAAAGTAAGATATACATCATCATAAAAATTATATATATATCGTCTTAATTTAAAAAATAAATGTTAAAAATATATATAACGTGAACTTATCAAACGACTTCAATGATAAAAATAAATATTGATCTTCTTGAAAATTTTAGGTTCGAGCAGTAGCATCTGTAGGATGTATTTGTTAATAGATTAAAAAATTATAAACAAATATTATCTTATAATCAATTCAAAATATTTCAAAAATATATTTATAACGTAAACTTTTACCTTTAAAATGGTAAATATAAAATATTTTGAGTGAATAAGAAGTGTAAGAATGATGCATTAGGCATTATTTCATGGCGACAAACTCAAAAAGAGCTCCTTTTTGTAGCATTGCTTTATGGAAGACTTCAGCTCCAATAGTCACATTCCCGACATTACCTTATATTAGTTTATATGAGCACTAGTTGGGTTTTTTTTTTCGAATAATGTACTTTATTATTCTAATAATCAATAAACTAAACCATATTTTTTAAATTTTATAAACATTAATTAACCAACGAAAATATCACTAAATCTTATATAATAAACTTTTTTTAATAATATTAAATGATTATAAATAATATATGTTTATAATTTTTTTAATTATTAATAACGTATACATATTCGACATACATAACTATTCGAATTCAGAACCTTTAGCAACAGTGGAATGTACAAGGGACTAGTGGGGCCATGGACCCCGAAAATATTTTAAAAGTAATATATAATTTATATTAAATGAACTAATTACAATATATGTCCCTAAATTATAATCCTCGTTTTAAATATTCAAATTTCATCTAGAAATTATAATTCTCATTTCAAATTAATTCTTAAACTTTTGTATATTCTAATTTCATCCCCAAATTATAACCCCATTCTAAATTGGTCCCCAACTTTAGAATATTTCAATTTCACCTCCAAATTTATCCATATATGTAATTAGTTTCAACCATAGTCTAACACAATTTTTTAAACATGTAATCATATAACATTGACTAATGATTTTATTAAAAAGGGATTTGATTAGTATATACGTATAGTTTGGAATGAAATTGGAATGTTCAAAAAGTTTGGGGATCAATTTAGAATGAAAGTTATACTTTGGGGGTGAAATTAAAATAATTAAAAGTTTAAAGACTAATTTAAAATGATAGTCATTAAATTTAGGGATAAATTTTTCATTTATTAGTATGATATTTTGCTGCATAATTGGCACTAATAAAAGTATTAAAATATGTCCCACCCCAATTTGAGGATTAATTTATTTGAATAGGATAATTCGGGGTTAAATCAAAAGTTTTTAAAGTTTTGGTGTTCATTTGAGGATTTTTGAAATATTAGAGGTTGGTAATGCAATTTGCCCAATTTCTTTTTAGGGTGTTAAACCACCCACTCCTCTTTCTTTTTATTTTTCTCTTTTCTTTCTCCCAACCATCAACTCCCTTCCTCTCAGCTACTTTAAGTTTTGGTTCATTCTTTGATTCACCACCAACCACACTGTCGTGTGTCTCACCGTCGGCATCTTTGTGCTCATCTTATCATCGTTGTTCTTCCGGTAGTCTCGGTGTGTTCATCGTCATCAGTGTTAATGTTTTTAAATAGGGAGAAGTTTTGGGTTTTGTTAAAAATCCTGTTTCTGACGCTCTTTTCCGCAAATCAACTCCGGTAAGTAACTTCCCATGATTTAAAATAAAATTCTGGAAAGTTTCTTCAAATTCAAACCGTTAGAGGACCCTCAATGCGCCTACATGCACTGTCGTGCGTGTGTGGGATTGTTCTAGCAGCTTCGATAAGGGTTGATCGATCTAACTGAACCGATTTGACCACCCGAACCAGTCTTGAACCGGTCAAACCTAAACCAGACCCGAACCGTTGACTAAACCAAACTAGTTGACCGTTGAATTTGATCGTTGACCATTGAATTTTCTGTTGACTTTTTCTTAAGACCTTTACCTCTATGTTTTTTGACGTCCTTAGTCCGTTTCTGCAATCAATTTTGCAAAATTCTGACAAAAAACCCCATTTTACATAATTTATTGCTTAAAGTCATAATTATGTTAAGTAAATTATGAGGTTTTGGACTCACTTCTTGTTATTATGTTATGAAGGTGAGCACAAGTCCCCACGTCACTCTTCGGTAGATTCCATCGTCCTCACTCAACTCAGTTTGGTTTCGAATTTTTGTCTCGAGATTTGTGTAAGTGTTGTTAAGTGTTTTTATGGTTCATTTCTGTTTAGTTGTATTATACTCATAGGGTGTTGTGTTACTTTTAGGTCACTTTTCCGTAGGAGCTAATACTACCGATCGTGGGAAGTGTAAGGCTTAGCTAGTAGCGTTTAACTTGTGTCATCTTTACCCGAGCGATACTTTGAATAAATTTATGTTGTTGTACTGTATGATATTATTTGTAAACATGATTATATTCTAATTATGTTGATATGAGATATGTCTGATTTCTTATTGCGGTTGTATCATTTTTGAACAATATATTGATGCATACATGATTCTGTATGGGAATAAATTCCCATCCTGTTTCTGTTTGGGATCCTCTTTGGAGGGCTATATCCCTTATTTTGATTTCTAATTATGCTTGGGATCATCTACGGTGGACGATATCCCCATTCCGATTCTGATTGAGATCTTTTACGGAGGGCTACATCTCTATCATGATACTATGTATTCTGGTTTGGACACCTTTTAAAAAGGTAACGTCCTTAGTCTGTTTTATCAATGGCAAAAGGTAAAGTAGCATGAATTATCTTTTTTGACTATATATTGATAATGATAAACTGGATTGATGATGATTGTGTTATAATTTTCATTTTATGAGATAATCGAACTATTTATAGTTTATTGATGATATCTGTTACACTTAAAGGGACACACTAAACTCTATAGCTCACTCTTTAATTTTTATCTTTTCAGATCACTCAGACTTTTAAAATTTTAAATTGATACTTGGAAGATCGACTAGTAGCATTATTCTCTATATATCGTATGAACGATTTCAAACTATATCTCTACTTTTGTTATCCGTTTATACTGTTAGTATTATATTTGGAATTTTGGGATATTGCATCTTTTCTTATTTTGAACTTTAACTTCATATTATACATTGTTTTATATATTCTATTTATGTTATAGATTTATATTGATTTTCTATCTGTGCATATTGCTATTTGAAAATCTTATGATTTATAAAAATTTGAGTTGGTATGATCTTCGAGATTCAATCGTAATGTTCAGGCCGGTTCTAAGGGTTACAAAATATTTTAACTAATATATACTATTTTTTTTTTAAATTACCGCTTATAATGTTGAGTTTCGCCCTGACCTTTAAGAGAATAATATTCTCTTTTTTATTCCCGAAACTAACGTGATGTGTTTAATCTTATACAATAACTTAATACATTTTTTTAACGAAATCATTTATAAATGACACCCACAAACATGCGTTAATTACGCAGATTACAGACAAAACAACCTTAAATATGATAATCTTATATTAATACAGAGAATCAGAAGAAAGAAAAGAGAGGAAATTCTAAGGACGAAAAACCAGATTCAACACTTTTGTTTCGCTGTCATGTCTTAATCTATAAATAAAAGAAATAGGTAAGAATCATTGGTTGTTTAAGCTCTGCCTGGAGTTTTGGGATCATGGTTCTTGTTCGCACCTGTCCCTGGATAATCAGTGCTCTCCATTAACAACCTTTCGCCATTGAAGCCATCAGCTTCCCCCAACAGCTCCTCACCCTCACTCAATTTCATTACATCCTGCATAAAAACAAAATCATTACATGCAAACTTGTAGGAACAGAAATAATCTTTTCTGGGTTTTAAATTATAAAGAGAGAGAGAGAGAGAGAGACCTGATCAAGTAAATCTTGGACAGAAGAAGGGAGTTCCTTGTTTGATTTGAGGCTTCCTATGAACCAAAGTGAAATTTTCAATGATAATAATAATAAGCTATGAAGATCATAAGAGAAACCCAGAAAAATAATGGACTTACTAGTTGTGGGAACAGCAGCACAGGGAAGAAGAAGATAAGAGAAACCCAGAAAAAGTAGCAACAATCTAACAAAAGCTTTGGTCTCCATGTTAATCATCAACCAGTTTACAATAACGACAAAACAGAAAAGAAATTGGTGATGGAAAAGGGAAGCATGTGAGCTCCTTGCTTTATATAGAGTTAGAGACAAGTGTGGAAATCCTTTTTTTTTATAATTTTATTTTTTTAATTCAATTAATTTGAAAGGAAATTGAAAAAAAAAGTTAGAAAAAGTTAGTACTACAATAACACAAAAGTCAACTTCTTCCATTTATTTGATATTAAAGTTTGGTGAGTTCCCACCTTGGCTAATTCTGTCTACTCTATTTGGATTCATATTTCTTGAATTTGTATCATATTTTTATATTTAAAATATTATATTTACAAGAACGAACCAAAATAGTTTAGTGATTAAATGAATTTTTTTTCCATAGAAGCTACGAATTCGAGCATCAGCGATTGTAAGGGTGATTGAGCATTCATTATCAAATAATTAAAGGTATTTAGAACATACCACCTTAACTTAATCAAAAAATATATTTACAATAATGCTAATATTCTATTAACGTTTTTTAGATTTTAATGTTTATATGATTTAAAATTTATATATGTATTTAAAAAGGTACAATAACAAAATTATTCTTCAAATAATTGTTTAAATGGTCATCTTGGATAATATTCTTTTTTTTTGTAATATATGTTATACATATTCTTAATCATTTGTTAATTAATGCTCAATCATCCATTGCAATCGTTGGTGCTCACTCGAACTCATGACCTCTATAAACAATAATGATTCCTTTAACTACTAAGATAAGTTGGTTCGTGCTATTATTAAACTTTTTTTTGAAGATTTTAATTTTTATATGATTTAAAATTTATATATATATATTTAAAAAGGTATAATGGCAATTAGTCTCTAAATATTTATTTAAATGGTCATTTTGGCCCCTATTTTTTTAAAGCATTTTTACCCCTCACATTTTAATTTAGTCAAACTGGTTTATGTTTGATGAAAACCGTTAGTTGACTAATGATAAATATATGTTGTTGACGTGATATTTTTACATGGGCTTAATTTATATGTCACATGACACGTCTCCGAACGTAGTGATATGATATGTGTCACATCACTCAATATGATGATGTGACATGTGTCACACCACCAATTAGACATATGTGAAAATGTAATGTCAGCAACATATGTTAACAGTTAGTTAACTAACAGTTCTCATCCAACGTGAACTTTTTCGAACAAAAATCAAAACGTCGGTGGTTAAAGTATTCTAAAAAAATAGAGATAAAAGCAACCATTTGAGCAAAGTCTATAGTTGATTTTATCACTATACCATTTGAAAGCAATATGAAGTAATACACAAACTATTATATCAACAAGCACAAACCAACTCACTTTAGTGGTTAAAAGAATCGTTGTTGTTTCTAGAGGTCATGAGTTTGAGCACCAGCAACTGCAAGGGTAATTGAATGTTCATTGTCAAATGGCTGAGAGTATTTAGAACAAATACTATTTTGTAACCACCTTAACTTAATCAAAAAAAACTATCATATCAACAATGTTAAAAATTTTATGTTTTGATCAATAATGTTTTTAAAAATAATAATTCAATTTTTTAATATTGAAGATTAAATTGGGTTCTTGAAAAATTAAGAGTTAAATTTAATTAAAAAATTTAAATTAAAAATATATAAAGATATTGAACTCTAATTGTATCATTAATCTAAATAATAATAAGTGAATTTTTCTTGACATAAAAAAATAGTGAATTTTTAACTAAGAAATGAATACAAATATAGCATAGGGAAGATACAAACAGCTAGAGATTCACGGGGTTTAATTTGATGTATCACACAATTGGTACATATTGGGACTAGTGTTTTTACATAAATGTTAACTAATTTGGACTATATATGACATGGTTGGTGTTAGGGCTAGTTGACTTTTCAAAAATATTTATTCAATTTTTTATTAATCTAAATTGATTATAAAATAATATACGTTATAAATATTATCGACAATTTGACAATGAAAGCTCAACACCCTTGAGAAGTAAGAATTTATTAAAGCAGGGTTAAAGTATTTTTATTTTCTATAAATACAAATTTTTTAATCGAAGGGTCTGATGAAATTTTCTTTGCTTATTTTTCAAAAATATATTTTTTCAATATTAATTAATATTTAAAATATTAATTTGTGGGGTCCCCCACGAAGGTCCACCCACACATGCTTGCAGTTTCTAATGCTTGCACTTGAGATCTCTATAGAGAACAATCATCCCTCTAACTACTGAACTAGATAGGTCGCTTTATTCAAATTTCATTTTATTATTTAGTTTCTTATATTTAATTTCCTATTTACCTAATAATGGGAACATTCATATTATATCTAAATCTTCAGTAACTCTAATGTAAAAGATTCTGAATGCCTTCCTGATTACTCAATTACCTCCATAAATATCTGATTACTGAATGATCTTGATAAATCACTTCTCGAATGAATGGTGAATCAATTAGCTATCAAACCCTCTTTTTATAGGGATCTTGATTCTGAAATCCTATTAAATTACAAAAGTTTCATAGTTCCCTACTTGATACATACCAAGTAGCTCTGAAGAATATCTGGATCCTCTAGTGTATTCTTTATGTGACATGTTTTGCCTGTTTTAAAACGTGATTTTCCAAAATTTTATATTTACTGATGTTTTGAAATACTTTAAATGAATTATGGCTACATGATATGTGCATTCTGATTTCCGATTTTCATTGGAAAATACAATAGTTCCTGATTTATGGATCATGAAATCTAATGGTTTATGAACTATGGTTACTTGAAATGTGTTATATGATTTCTTGTTTTCACTGGAAAATATAATCGTTACTGAATTATTGATCATAGAATCTACTGATTACTACTTGAACTGTTTTATTGGAACATTATCTGGGTAGACTGAAGTATGGAGGTTCAGCTCTTATCAAGCTGGTAAATCCTTACAGACCTAAGGTGACCTTTGGGTAGGCTCCGAGGCCCCGATAAACTTTCTTGGGTAGGCTCTCAGGCCCCAAGGCACTCCCTTGGGTTAATCATGAGACTATATATGGTGTACGGGTGGATAGCAGTTATGTGATTTATTTCATTGTCACTCTTATGAGATTTTACTGGATTACGATTATGATATTACAATTTACTGAAAAATCTGATTTATACTGGATACTGAATGGGTAGGATTCTGGAGTATGGAGGTTCAACTTTGATCAAGCTGATAAATCCTTACAGACCTAAGGAAACCCTTGGGTAGGCCCATAGGCCCCAAGGCATTCCCTTAGGGTGGCTCCTTTGTTGTGTGCTTGGGTAAGTCCTTATGGATGCAGTTCTGGGGGAACTGCATAACGATGATCAGTTTGAGGGTTCTACTATGGTTTTAAAAATATGTTTCAAATTGTTACTATTTTAAAATATATGTATCTCTTCGCTGGTTTTGGTTGGAACACACTAGACATCCTATTCCGATCTCTTGAAAACTTGGTACTCTGAATGTTTCTTATGAACTGGAATCTTCATGGCTTTTACTTGATGAAATATCAGTGAAGCCTCAGCTCATTACGAAAACCTGTAGACGACTAAGTCAATAAGAAATATTTATGATGTTCCTTTTATCTACATAACCATCAGCAACACTTGGTAGTTCTGTATTACTGAGCTTCCCAAAGTTTACACTTTTACTCACCATTTTAGGTTAAAATAGTCAAACCAGTGCAGCTATCAACATCAGTAAAGGAGTTCCACCAGCGTTGCTTGCGGAGTACGGTGCATGTGATTAGGGGGAATGTAGGTTGTATTATGTTTTTATATTAGAGTCCGAAAATTGTATGATTTTAATATTGTTTATGATATATGAATGATTTTCTGAACTTGTATTATTTATAAATTATTTTATGATTTTACACGTTTTAATAAAAAATTATTTTTTCACTGATTTTTACTGTGGGTCGCTCTGGTGGCCCTAATGTGACACCCACATCGGTCAGTGGGTGTTACAAGAACTTTTATAATAGTATAATGTTGTTTTGTGGTAACTTATGATTGCTAGAATACTGATTTGTATGGTTGACTTACCTACATACATATTTTGGGTTCACTACAATTAAAAGATTTTATTAAATATAAAACATGGTTTAAAATATGCATAAATGTTTCACAATTTTTATATGCTCTAAATGTTTAAGAATCAGATTAGTATGATTATTTCTTGAACAAAGAAAGTGATTTTCTTTACATGAAAATATTAGTGTAATATTCTATAATTGTATTGTGACATTTCCGATTCGAGTCCGATAAATAGATTCGAGAAGGGGAAGTTACATCTTTTCCCTTCTCTTTGCTGCACGAAGCCTTCAATCATTTAGTAGTTTTAAGTAGAAAAAAATGCACAAATAACATCAAGTATTTGTTATAAATTTAAATCCAATTTATCAATACCCAATAGTTTGAATCAACACAATCAACATAGCGAATCTAGATTCAATTTGACGTTTTCTTGTCTAGTATAATACCAATCTTTAATCTATATTCTTCAACACTTAAATACCTAATCATACATCTCAAGAATCCCAAAAAATAACATTCAATCATCAGATTTTATATTAAGAACAAAGCCTCAAATTACACATCCAAAATCCACATGAAATCTTTCATTTCAACCTTTCACAATTTTTATAAATTTTTATTAGATATTAAATCATCAATAACCATTAATATTTTATGAGAATTAATTAGAAATAGAGATTATAAAAATCAATATAAAATTTGGAAATAAATGATCAATTTGTGTACATATCTTCTATTGATCCGGAAGCAATGCAAAAAAAAAAGACTTTTATTTAATATTTAAAGCCAACCATTTTTATATGATATTTTGATTTGTATTGATTACATTTTTTAAGTTACTACATTAATCGAGCGTGATATTTTATTAATAGTCTAGGGTGATTACAAGGTAATATCTTGATAAGGGTAGACTATCTTGAAATTAACAACTTCTAGAAGACAGATTAGCCTTATCTTGAAGTCAAATTTGGAATTATCTTAAAGATATATGTATGGGAGAAGGTTAACTAGAAGAAAAAGTAGAATTCAACTAGAACTACAAGTTTTAATATTTATCTTTATCTTTTGTAATAAACTTTAAATTTAAAATTAGGTTTTTTAGTTTAAATATTTTATCTTTATCGTTTATTTAAGAATTTTAGTTGTTTTATAATTAGAGTTCTCGAGTATAAATATCCCTAGGTTCAACATTTGAACTCAGATTGAAATTGTTTATTTCCTTCGTTACTTTTATTAAAGTTCTATTTTCCTTTCATCTTATTATTATTCTTCTTTATTACTTCCATACCATAATGCTAAGCGTAATCTAATTCATGCTTAGCTAAATTTTCACTTAGTCTAAAGATACACTTCTCAACTTCGAGATAGCATTCTTTGGTTTTCAGGAAACTAAGAGTGATAATCAATCATTCTTTTAAAAGTTATGACACATTCAACACAAAAAGGTGTCATTGGCTTGAAGGTTGTTTTGTCTTGCGGTTTAGAAGACGGATTGGTTGGTCGTAATTCGGCTTCCTATGAAAAAAATCAGCGATGGTCTGCTAAGGGAAATCAAGATCGGGTTCGATTCTCAAAGAGACGCTATAACTCAAGTCAGGCTCTTTTAGAACTCAAAGTTGGCTCGTTGTTATCGGCGATAGACATGATTAGACCAGCAATGATCGAATTTCAAAGATATAATTGGAAATTGCTGTCAACCAGAGATACGAGTTAGCTGCGGGGGTTGGGCCCTATTAATTGTAACCGACGTGCTACCAATAAGGGAAAATTTATTTTGATGATCGATCAAAATTGAGGCTAACAAATCCTAAAGCTATATCACCATTATTGAATTCTTTACAATTTGCTACTTTAATATATTTTTCATCATTTTCATTTATTATTTGTTTTACCTTATTACTTTCTAAAACTCATCTCTTTTATTTTCTAGTTAACTCAATCTAGGAAATGACAGTGTTAATTTCCTTAGTCTCTGTGGATTAACCCTACTTCTCTATACTACATTTTTTATTATTTATTTAAAAATATGATTATTTATTTTTTTTGGAAAAATCAACACTTGCCAAATTGGCGTCATTACCGGGGACTTCGATAAAGTTAGTAATCCTTTCTTGTTTTGATCTATGACCAGGTCGTTACCAAGAGAATTAAGAAGGTACGAACCCAAAATTAAAGCATTTGCCTGAATGTTGCATTGAGAGATTCTTAGGTGCATGTGACAACAACAACAATGACCGAAACTCAAACATGTACTTGAAAAAATCTTTTACACTGAGGCTCTATTCATATTCGATGGTGAAGAATATGGATGCATGGTCGATTTGACTATCCGAGAGCTTGTCACAACACTTGATGAACAGTAATCATTGTGTATCATATTCTTGAATGGAGAGACATCGTTTGAGCTAAAGACGAGTTTGATGCATCTTTTTCCTACCTTTAGTGGTTTGTAAAACAAGAACTCGCACAATCATCTGAAAGAGTTTCATATGGTTTGCTTGAGTATGAAACCACAAGGAGTATCTGAAGGTCAAATAAAACTCTATGCTTTTCCTTTTTCCTTAGTCGATTCAATAAAAGATTGGTTATTTTATTTACCACCTGGTTCAATTGATTCATGGATGATATATCTCAATTTTTCTTGACAGGTTTTTCTATACGGTTTGAGCATGCATACTTTTGAGAAGTATTGTAGGGATCCGACAAAAATATAACAAATCATTGTATGATTACTGGGAGTGCTTCAAAAAGTTGTGCACCAGTTGTTCGCAACATGACTTGTCGAAACAAACCCTCATACAATACTTTTACAAATACTTGCTTTCGATGGGGATGAATATGACTGATGAGACAAGCAAAAGAGCCCTTGTGAACATGACCGGTTAGGGACTTGATTGCAATAATGGATATTAACGCACAATAGTTTCATCCCCCTAATGAACCTACTCGATGGGTTCATGAGATAAGTACTCTTTCCATTGTACATAAGATTGATAAACATACTAATGTCGTTCAAACCATAAAACAGGTATGGCTCGCTTATGTGGAATTTGTACCATGTTTGATCATTCGACGGGCTATGTCTGATGCTTCAAGAGGAAACTAAAGCACATGCGAATGCTGATGGGAAATTCTCGAG
The DNA here is from genome assembly GCF_006381635.1 of Hibiscus syriacus. Classification (NCBI taxonomy): domain Eukaryota; kingdom Viridiplantae; phylum Streptophyta; class Magnoliopsida; order Malvales; family Malvaceae; genus Hibiscus; species Hibiscus syriacus. The sequence goes on along the minus strand of NW_024061773.1, from coordinate 683,449 downwards.
ATCTTCCTAAAGGCGTTATGACCCCCACTCAAACACCAATAATGTCGGCTAAATGAACCATCTGAATCTTAGTTATGGATCAAATCCTTGGTATAATCAACATACCAACCATGGCCGCTTATGCATCAACAATACAAACCCTAGAAATCATCCTTGGAGGTCATAGTAGAGAGACTCGCGGTTAGCCATGAGAATTTTCAGCAGAAGATCGATGTGCATTTCTAAGAGCTAGACAAGTATACAATGGGACAATTGGAATCTCAGGGGAAATTACCATCTCAAACGGAAACAAATCCGCGGTAAAATGCGTGTGCCATTATCCTACGAAGCGATGTTGTTTTTAAATTTGGATCCAATAAGGTCCCTGAGGCCAAACGCATGAAAGAGAAAGAAGAAATAAAACCACCAATGGAGCCTCCTATGTTGTCACCATATGTCGTGCCTCCTCTATTCCCAGGAAGATTTGTTAAATATAACAACATGAAAAAAGAAAGAGAGATTTTGGACATTTTCCAAAAGGTAGAAATCAACATCACACTTCTCAATGCAATCAAGCAAGTTTAGAGATATGCAAAAATTTTGAAAGATCTCTATACGAACAAGAAAATCTATTCAAAAATAAAAAAGTAAATTTTGGTGAGAATGTTTCTACGATAATTCAAAGGAAAATCCCATCTAAATAAAAGGACCAAGGTATGTTCGTTATTACCTGCAAAATAGGTAAGGTAGGCATTAAAAGAGTCATGTGTGTTTTAGGTTCTTCAATTAACGTTAAGTATTTATCTATTTTTAATTTTCCTAATGCGAGTCCTTTGAAAGAGATAAGTGTGATGATCCAACTTGCAAACCGGTCGTGGTATATTCGGAAGGGGTTTTGGAAAACATTTTCATAAAGGTAAACAAATTAGTGTTTCTAGTCGATGTCTATGTAATGCCCCAAATACTGATTTGGGGACTATATTGGAATGATTCAAAAATATGAGGAGTTATTCTATTAAATAATGAAAGATGAGAAGGATTAGGATTAATGGTTTAGACTAAATTGTGACAATGTATTATTAAGAGAGCATTTTGGTTCTTTGAATGAAAAAGAATTTAAAATGTCTTTTAGAATGGTATTAAAGAAAAGGGGAAAGGGGAATTAGGTTACATCAAAAAGTCTTCCTTCTCTTCTTCCTCTTTCCCCGTAGAAAATATCCTCCCTAGATCAAAGGTAAGTTTTTAATTTAATGGTTTATTCCTTCAATTTTTGTTGGTTATCGAAGCCTTGTATATGATGGAATCATAAGGAAGGTTTAGATGAGATTAAAACGATGAAATAAGGGGAAATAAAAGAGATTTTAAAAAATGGGTGTTTTAATGATATGTTAATATACGAGGTTTATTATTGTTTATTGGTGGAATTGACTTGTCAATGAGGTAAATGAAAGATTAGAAGCATATAATGAGTTTAAAAACAAGTTAGAAATTTTGGTATGATTCTTAGAATCAAATGCATTTGAGAGATACTAGATATTTTAAGTATCCAAATAAAAGAATTAGTATGGATAAGTAGAGAAGGGTATATAGTAGTGTTAGGGGTGAATGTGAAGGAAATTTGCCAAATTTGGGTATGTCTCAGGTTGAAAACTGGGCATGGGTATCGGTACTGATAGAACAGTACGGATACTATAGGCAAAAATTAGGCTGAATCAGATGAGAAGTATCGATATTGATTCAATCAGTATCGGTACCAACGAGGTAGTATCGATACCATGGTAAGTGTATCGATACGGGGTAATATCGAACATAATTTTGGTATCGATACCGGAGGGGTATCGGTACCATAGTATAGTAGTATCGATACCATAGTGAGGGTATCGATACCAAGCCACATTGAAGCTAATTTTGGTATCGATACCTGAACGGGTATCGATACCATGGCAGGGGTATCGATACTGAAGAACCAGAAATATTAAGTTATACTGATATTGTTGTAGAAAGGTTAATAATAAGTATTTTTTTTATTAATGTTTAAGTTATAATTTTTAGGAAATACACTAACAATTGATATTATGCATGTATTTAATGAATGTGGGATAGATCAAAATCAAGCTCCCGAGTCGAGTAAGGCGAAAGGCAAGGGCCAAGTTTCGGAGTAATCATCTTCCCATTTTGGATATCTAAGCAAGGCAAGCCAGGTGAGTGCATTTAATTATGTACATATATACTATAATATTCATAGTTGTATGAATTATTGATGTATGTATGGTGATTACCAAACGACACTAAGCATGCTAAAATGATAAGAAATTCATACTAAGTGTATGAATTTCTGTATAGGGCACTTCGTGTGCTAAAATGATAAGACTTTCATACTAAGTGTATGAATTTTCGTATAGGACACTTCGTGTGCTAAAATGATAAGAAATTCTTACTAAGTGTATGAATTTTCGTATAGGGCACTTCGTGTGCTAAAATGATAAGAAATTCATACTAAGTGTATGAATTTTCGTATTGGGCACCTTGTGTGCTAAAATGATAAGAAATTCATACTAAGTGTATGAATTTCCGTATGGGAAATATATGCTTATAAACATAATAAATTCTTAATAAAAAAGTGGATTTTTATATTGGGAATGGGTATGCAAACCACACAGATTATAATGATGGTTGATAAATGATGATAATAGCACTAGTGATGCAACTTATAGAATACTTATTGAAATAAAAGATCCCTTGAAATGTAAAGTGTAATAAAATAATTTGTGTATAGAATTTTACTTGTGATTAATTATGCCTCACTAAGTAATATTTAACGTGTGTTTATTTCACGTGTAGGTGGAATATCAGCTGAGTAAGGAGATCATTGGACATCAAGTCAGAGTCTCCTCATCAGTAGCAGTATGACATACTTGTCTGCTTTTGATATATTTTAGTTGGTATGTAATAGGTTTAGTAAAAACGTCTTGAAAAGCTTTTGAATTAAACTAATGTATAACAGTGAAATGTGAAACATCTCTTTTATTATATATGTAAGTTTAATGCATGTTTTCTTTATAAGTAAGTTATAATGATATACAAAATGAAACAAAATTATATGCATTTTTAAATGAGAAATTGTTTTAAAAGTGATGTGACATCTGTAGTTCGTATACATACAAGTACACGGTAGATGGGTGTTACAGTCTACATCTTTGATATTGAGGATAATCAATCCAATAATTCTTTTAGAAATATTTCTTGAAAGACTATTCCTAAGTACGACGCAAACAAAGATCAATGTTCGAAGTGGAATGTTGAAAACATTTTGATGTTTCGATATAACAAACTAAGTTTAAATGAATTTTAAGATTTTACAAAAGATTTTCTATATTCGATATAATTATTCGAATATCAAAATATTACTCCAAGTCTTTCAAAGTTCAAATTTTAATCCTTACTAAAAGTGTAAAATTGTGTTTTATACTTAAACTATTTTTGAATCAAATTTCACAAAGTATTTCAAACCAAAAACGAGCCAAAAATCAATTTTATGAAAGGATGTACCGATGCACTCATTTGATGCATCGATGCACACCCATTTCGAAAACAATTTATGCACTGATGCACAAACCATGCATCAATGTACTCTGAGTTTTATTAAAACATCAAATTGATTTTATGCACTGATGCACAACCCATGCATCGATGCACTCTAGCTATTTTGAAACATCAAACCAAATTAGTGCACCGATGCACACCCTATTATACCGATACATTAAGTCTTCCAACGGTATAAATATTTGAATTTTACACATAGTGTACTGATGCACACACCGTATGCATAAATGCATCATACGCTCCCACCTGTTTTATTAATTGTTTTCACATAATGACGGCTCTATTAACTCCACTAATGATCCCCCAACGTTCAGAAGTAATTCAAGGAGTATTTAAATAAGCTTAGGAGCCATTGATCAACATCAATTAAGAAGATAAGCTAGAGAATCAAATAGAAAGCATCAAACCTCAAGTTTGAGCATTTCAAGCCTATTTTCATTCAATATTCATTTTTCTTTCAAGAACACCATTTGTGCTCTATTGTATTTATCTTTGAGTGTTCTTTCTTTGTTCTAGAATTGTGAAATACCTTGTGAGGTTTTCTTGTAAGTTTGCAAAATTTGTGTATTTCTCTTTGAAAAAGAGTGTACTCAAGAATTTGGGGTATAATTCTTGAGGGAGTTGTAAGGTGACTATTTGTCCTAAAAAGAAAGAACAAATTAGTGAATTTGTTGGAAAATCCTTAGTATGGATAGCTAAGGTAGTGGACGTAGACTTTGGTTGAGAAAGTCAAACCACTCTAAATCGATGTGCAAATCTTTTCAATTTTCTGCAAAAACTTCCACCAAAATTTTTTAATTGCCAATTCACCCCCCTCTTGGCCAATTCCATCGATCGATTAACTCAACACGGAATACTCACCATGGAGTTTGACAGTGAATTGGTGAATTTTGATGTCTATAAGGCGATGAAATATCTTAATTGTATGGAAAATATTAGCTTTATTAATATTACTGAACCATTTGTTGATAAATATATCAAGCATATTTTTTTGATGAATTATGCATGGACTTGAATGATGAAACTGATATGATAGTAGAGTTAGAAAATGTTTTTAAGATTCATTTGGGTGGAAGAAGCTTTCTAAGGTGGAAGAAAAAGTTTTGGTGCAAGTCTTGAAAACGTTCAAAGAGGCAATAGGATGGGCCATCACCAACATCAAAGGACTTAGTCTTTCAACTTGCATGCACAAAACCAAAATCAAGAAAAATGCAAAGCCAAGTCAAGAAGGCTAGAGGCGCTTAAACCCTTTCATGATAGAAGCGGTTAAAAAGGAGATCCAAAAGCTTCTTGATGATGACATGATCTATCCGATCTCTGAAAGTAATTAGATAAGTCTGATCCATGTGGTCCCAAAAAAGACCACAGTCACGGTGGTTAATAATTTGAAAAGTGAACTAGTCCCCACTCGAGCCCATAATGAGTGGAGAGTTTGTATCGACTACAAGATGTTGAATGCATTAACTAGAAAAGATCATGTTCCACTTCCTTTTATCGATCAAATGATCGAATCTTTAGCCAGAAAGTCTCACTATTGTTATCTTGATGGTTTTTCAGGTTTCTTCCAAATCTCTGTGGCACTTGAAGATCAAGAAAATACCACTTTTATATGCCCATTTGGCACATTCATCTTAGCTCGATTGAAACTCAAGCTCGAGCTCAAACCTAATCCTTAAGTACACGAAAGCCTTATATTATTTTTTTAAAAATAAGAACATATAAATTTTAATATTAATAATAATTTAATTTTAAAAAATCTAAAAATTTAATATATTATTTTATCGAGTTGCTCAAGAGTTTTCCGAGTTGGGTATCAAGTAGAACATTTCGAACTTGAGTCAAGTCTACTAGATTCAAGAACTGATCGAGCTTTGACTGAACTTATCTCGAATAATTTGCGATCTATTTCATCTTGTTTATACCCAAGTGGTCACAAAGGCAACCATCGTAAACTTATGACCGATAATAATGATCGCTAAACGTCAAAGACCACCAAAATTTTTTTATTTCCAATTCACCTCCTCTTAGCCAATTCCATTGATTAATTAACTCAACAATTAGTATCAGAGCCTTACTCATTTGAAGGTTTAATCTTCTCTTGAGTCGATTCAGGAAGAGTTACATCGATAATCAAGTTATCAATGGCCTCCACTTCAAACTCCGACTTCTGTCTTGATTCATTGCCCATCAACAAGCCTCCTTTCTTCAATTGAGCTAATTATGCTTATTGGAAGAATAGGATGATGTATTTCATTCAATCAAGTGACATGGGAGCATGGAATATCATAGAAGATGGATACATCAAACTTTACACTCATCCAAGATTGTGGAGTGAAGGAGATACGAGAATGTTCTAGCTCAACTCTAAAGCTATCCATATTATTTTTTGTGCTCTTGGATCGGATGAATACGAGAGAGTTTCATCTTGTACAACCACCAAGGAGATATGGGACAAACTAAAACTCACTCATGAAAGCACAAACGAGGTAAAAAGATCAAAAATTAGTCTTTTAACTCATAGCTATGAAAATTTTAGGATGAAACCGGATGGAGATGTCCAACCTATGAAGGATAGATTCTCCACGATTGTCAATAGTCTCAAATCATATGGAGAAATTATTCCAAATGACAAGATTGTAAGGAAGTTAGTTTACTCTCTTCCAAAAGCTTGACAATCAAAGAAGACGTCGATCATTGAAGCTAAGAACTTAAAATCCTTGACCCTCGATGAGCTTATCGGTTCTCTCCTCACACATGAAATGATGCTTAAAGAAGAGGAAGATCTTGAGATAATAGACGAACCAAAGAAAAAGATGGAGAAGAAGAAAAAACGTTAGAGTTGCTCTCAAATCAACAAAATATGAGAGTGATTCAGATGAAGATGACGACGACGACGACGAGGAGATGACATTGTTTGCCAAACGGTTCAAAAAAATGATGAGGCCAAACCGAAGAAGAAAATTCCAAAGAAATGAAGGCTTCAAGAATGAACCAAAAGAGAAGGACCCGATCATTTGTTATGAATGCAAAAAACTGGGGCATGTCAAATATGATTGCCCACAATTGAAGAAAAAAGGTCAATCAAAGAATAAGCACAAGGCTCATGTGGCTACATGGAGTGATGAAGAAGGTTTCGATGAAGAGGAACAAGAAGTTGTAAAGTTGTGCTTGATGGCTATTGGCGAAAACTCTCAGGTAACCTCTAACTCATTTGATTTAGATGATTTATCTTATGATGAGTTATTAGAGGAATATATTAGGTTGGCTTCGGATTATGAGAAATTATTTTTAAAATATAAAAATGATATTTCAAAATTGAAAAATGAAAATAATCTTATATCCAAGACTAACAATGATCTTGAAAGTAAAATCAAAGATTTGTAAATCAAACTAAAAGAGTTTGAAAAGAAAAATTCTGATTTGCAAAATTTACTTTCAAAGGTCAATGATGATCATCAAAAGAAAATTTATGATTTTAAAGCTTCTTTTGATAAAGTTAGAATAAAATGTCTTGTAAATGGAGAAAGTTCAAAATCCAACTTTGTTAGAAAAAGTTTTAAAAACTGTAATCATAGAGGTCCCCGAAGAACCTCTAGTGGAAAATCATTAGAAGTATATGGGTTCCTAAAGAACTCATTACTACTAAAGATAAGGATATCCTACACAAATGGATACCTAAGGGGACTATAATTTTGGAGATTAATGAATATGGACCCAAAAGAACATGGGTGCCAAAAATCAAAAATTAATCCATGTTTGTAGGGAAAGGAACATTGCTACAAGGCATGAGAAACAAATTCAAACTCATGGTACCTTGATAGTGGATGTTCAAGACACATGAACAGAGACAAGAGCCGGTTCATAGAGCTTAACGCCAAAAATAGAGGAGAGTTAACTTTTGGTGATTATTCAAAAGGTCACATTGAAGGTATAGGTACAATAGGTAATACCTCTTCCATACAAATTAAAAATGTTTTATATGTGAATGGATTAAAGCATAATCTATTGAGTATTAGTCAATTGTGCGATAAGGGATTCAATGTCATGTTTGAAACTAATGGCTGTAAAGTCATTGACATTGCATCTAATCGGATTATGCTTGTTGGTTATAGAATAGGAAACATTTACATGGTGCATTTAGATTCTATAGATGTGACTAATTTATGCCTAGTTGCTAAGGATGAGCGTGATAGTTGGTTATGGCATAGGAGACTAGGACATGCTAGTAGAGTGTTTTGCCACGGTTATTCAAGGAGATTTAGTTCGAGGGTTGCCTAAACTAAAATTTGATAATGATAAAATCTGTGATGCTTGTGCTAAAGGAAAACAAAAGCGAATTTCTTTTAAATCCATTAATGATGTATCCACTAGTAGAGTACTACAATTGATCCATTTAGATCTTTTTGGGCCATCTAGGGCTACTAGCTTGGGTGGAAAACAATATGCATTTGTATTGGTAGATGACTATTCTAGATATACTTAGGTTATATTCTTATGTACTAAAGATGAAGCATTCGAAAAATTCATCACGTTTTCAAAAGTAATCCAAAACGAAAAAGGTTACTCTATAACTAGTATTAAGAGTGATCATGGAACTGAATTTGAAAATCATGAATTTATTGAATTTTGTAATTCTAATGGTATTAGCCATAATTTTTCATCACCTAGAACCCCTCAACAAAATGGAGTTGTTGAGAGGAAAAATCAACCTTTAGAAGAAATGGCTAGAACCATGCTTTGTGAAAACAATTTGCCAAAATATTTTTGGGCGGAAACCATAAATACCGCTTGTTATGTTATTAATCGAGTAATGATTAGGCCTATTTTGAAGAAAACTCCATATGAACTTTTTAAAAATAAAAAGCCTAACATTAGTTATTTTCATCCTTTTGGATGTAAATGTTTTGTTTTAAACAACGGTAAAGACAATCTTGGCAAATTTGATGCTAAAAGTGATGAAGGAATTTTTCTGGGTTATTCCTTAAATTCTAAAGCTTATCGAGTATTTAATAAAAGAACTTTAGTTGTAGAAGAGTCTATACATGTTGTTTTCGATGATAATACCCTTCCGAGGAAGGATTCTTGTGTGAATGATGATGTGGGTATTATAAATACAAATGACGTTAGATATGACATTGGAGAACCATCATCAAAGGAAGAAACGAAATATGAGGAAACTCAAGATCCTCTCGAGAATCCAACCATTGAAGAAAGGGAAGTCTCTTATCCAAGGGAATACAACTATGTCAAGGATAGTGAAATAATAGGTGATCCATCCAAAGGGGTAACAACTCGATCTTCTATTAGAAATATTTGTAATTATGTTGCATTTATCTCATGCATAGAGCCTAATATTATTAAAGAAGCATTAAAAGATGAACATTGGATTATGGCTATGCAAGAAGAGTTAAATCAATTTAAGAGAAGTAGAGTATGGACATTAGTTGAAAGGCCTAGTAATAAATCTACTGTAGGTACTAGATGGGTATTTAGGAATAATCTTGATGAAAATGGTAATATAATGAGAAACAAGGCTAGACTTGTTGCTCAAGGCTATACTCAAGAAGAAGGCATAGACTATGATGAAACATATGCTCCCGTAGCTAGGATGGAAGCAATTAGAATGTTATTAGCATTTGCATGCTTCAATGAATTTAAATTATATCAAATGGATGTTAAAAGTACATTTTTAATGGTGTTATAAAAGAAGAAGTGTATATGGAACAACCTCTTGGTTTTGAAGATTCAAAATTTCTAAATCATGTTCTTAAATTGACAAAAACTCTTTATGGTTTAAAACAAGCCCCTAGAGCTTGGTATGAAAGATTGTCAAACTTTTTAATTGAAAAATGTTTTTCAAAAGGGAAGGTTGACACTACATTGTTTTTAAAGGATAAAGGTAAATATTTATTAGTAGTTCAAATTTATGTTGATGATATAATATTTAGTTCTACTAATGATGTTCTTTACCAAGAATTTTCTAAGCTAATGCAAAGTGAATTCGAGATGAGCATGATGGGGAGCTCTCATTTTTCTTGGGATTCCAAATCAAGCAAAGAAAAGATGGCATCTTCATCAATCAAGCTAAGTACGTCAAGGATATGCTCAAGAAGTTTGGACTAGAAAATGGGAAACCTCATGACACTCCAATGAGCTCATCAACAAAGCTTGACAAAGATGAAGGAGATAAATGTGTGGATGTTAAATTCTATAGGTCAATGATTGGCTCCTTACTTTATCTAACCGCAAGTAGACCGGACATTATGTTTAGTGTTTGCTTATGTGCTAGATTTCAATCATGCCCTAAGGAATCGCATTTACTAGTTGTTAAGAGAATCTTCAGATACCTTAAGGACACTCCTAGTTTAGGACTTTGGTATCCTAGAGACTCTAGCTTTAGATTGCATGCCTTCTCTGATGCGGATTATGGAGGATGCAAAATAGATAAGAAAAGCACCTCCGATACTTGCCAATTCCTAGGAAATATGTTGATTTCTTGGTTTTCAAAGAAACAAAATTGTGTTGCATTATCTGCCACTGAAGCAGAATACATTTCAGCGGGTAGTTATTGTGCACAAGTTTTATGGATGAAACAACAACTTTTTGATTATGGAATTGAAGTAGGTACCATACCTATCAAGTGTAACAATACTAGTGTTATTTGTCTCACTAAAAATCCCATCCAACACTCTAGAACTAAGCACATTGAAATTAAACATTACTTCATTAGAGACTATGTCGCTAAGGAAGATATAGTTCTAGAATTTGTTGATACTTTGCATAAATTAGCGGATATTTTTACAAAACCTTTAGACAAAGAAAGATTTTGGACAATTAGGAGAGAATTAGGATTAACTGACTCATCTTCACTTAGTGTTTAAAATAATTTTAGCACTTTTAAGAATAAATGAAAAATGCTTATAACTATCTTGATTGCATTCTTTGCTATTAGTTAGGGGGAGTTTATGATTCTTAGTGAAAATTAATTATATGTTCAAATTATATTTAAAGATAGATTTGCTTGATTGAACTCGATTAATTTTCAATATATGAGTTGCCAATACCACTAGAGCTAATTAATTTAGCATTTGAGTGTTTAAAACAGATTTTTTTACATTTTTTGTGCATAATGCATTGATACACTAGCTAGGGCATCGATACATCATGAAGATGTACTGATGCATTTTTTGGATGTGCATCGATGCACTCTGCCGTGCATCAATACACCTGTCGGGTTTTGGGTTTAAATGCCTAATTTCCTTCATTTTTCTCAAACCCCTAACTCTTAAACTCTCTGTCGCCGCTCCTCTTTCTCTCCTCACTCTCAAAATTGCTTCAAAACCAACATTTTTTATCGGAATCCGTTCACATTTCAACTACAAATCCTGTTTCAATCATTAAATCGTGCAAAACAACATCTCATTCTCACAAAATCCAAAATTTTCAAGGTAATATTTCAAAACTTCTGTTTTATTGATTTATGAACTTAGAATTAGTTTTGATTAGTTCTAGGTTGAAAAAGTTTATAATTTTTCAATTGATTTATGAATTTTTGAAAAAAAATAGAAAATCTTAATTTAATTTTGATGTTTTTGTTTTAATTATGTTGATTTGAAAACTACACATTGATTTTTCAAACGTTGTTTTCAAAAATTTTCAAAAACTTTGCCCATTAAGATTCGGTTTAGAGAAACTTGAATTATTGCAGACTCAATTGAGTTTTGGGATTGATTATATTGCATACATTTTTTTAAATTTGCAGGTTATCTATCATATTCCAATTTCTTACATTATGTCAAACCCTAAGCGTCCTAGGACTTCATCGAGTCGTTTGAGTCAAAACCGACCTCCCATTCCTTCTCAACCTCAAAATCTAAACCCTAATTAGGGGTGTTCAAATAACCGAACTAATTCGGTTAACCGACCGAACCGAATTAGTTCGGTTAATTCGGTTCGGTTACCGAATTAGTTCGGTCGGTTAACGGTTAAGAAAATTTTTAGAATTCGGTTAACGGTTAATTCGGTTTGAATTCGGTTAATTAACCGAATTAAACGAATTAACCGAAATTAAATTTTAAATATTAAATATATTATATATAACATATGGGCTCAACCCAAATCATTTAAAACCCAATTAATAATTTAAGATCCAATAACTTTTAAACTTAAATCAATAATTAATTTATTATAAATTATAAATATTTTTTTAATTATATATTATTTAAATTAATTGTAAACAGTTTTTTAATTAAAAAATATTAAATATATTATATATAAAATATAGGCTAAGCCCAAACCATTTAAAACCCAATTAATAATTTAAGATCCAATAACTTTTAAACTTAAATCAATATTAATTAATTAAAAAATTTATCTAAAATTTTTATTTTATAATTATATATTATTTAAATTAATTATAAACTTTTTTTGAATTAAAAAATATTTAATTTTTATATAAATTAGAAAATTTTAAAAAAAAATTCGGTTAATTCGAAATTAACCGAATTAACCGAAATTTATTCGGTTCGGTTAATATGTTCGAAAAAAAATTCGGTTCGGTTAACGGTTAAAGAAAAAAAAAGTTTGGTTAATTCGGTTATGGTTAATTCGGTTCGGTCGGCCACCGTTTTAACCGAATGAACACCCCTAACCCTAATGACCCAAATATGACCATTCTCAATTTATGTTTGCCTCCATGGAATCTCATCTAACTGAGTTTCAACGGGAGATGCGTGAACGTATGGATGCTTTCACACTTAAAGTGCGAGAACATTATCCTCCTTCTTCCGATCCTCCGATGGAGTAGATCTTTACTTGCCATGCTTTCTTGGATTTAGAACTTGGATTGATAAACATTTTGATGTTCTTGGATTGTTTATTTTAGATGATTATATGTTTGGATTTATGTTTTGGATGCTTGGATATTTGAACTTAATACATATTTGATTTGTTTAAATTTTTATCTTAATTTTTGCATCATTTAGACATTTATGACCAATTCTCCATTACACATTTATTTATGAATATTGTTTTATGAAACTAATGGCTAACCTTTCTCTTGTGATCTTAGCAGCTTGAGTTTTCATTTTCTAATCACTGGCTAAATTTTTAAATTCTTGTTTAAAAATGTTTTAGTGTCTTTTTTATTAACAAAAAGGGGGAGAAAGATGTGTTATAGTAAGGGGAGTAAATTTTTAAAATTGTTTACAAAAATTATTTTAAAAGAAAATCTTAAAAATTACTCAAGTGTTATGTTATATCAAAAAGTAGGAGATTGTTGAAAACATTTTGATGTTTCGATATAACAAACTAAGTTTAAATGAATTTTAAGATTTTACAAAATATTTCTATATTCGATATAATTATTCGAATATCAAAATATTACTCCAAGTCTTTCAAAGTTCAAATTTTAATCCTTACAAAAAGTGTAAAATTGTGTTTTATACTTAAACTATTTTTGAATCAAATTTCACAAAGTATTTCGAACCAAAAACAAGCCAAAAATCAATTTTATGAAGGGATGTATCGATGCACTCATTTGATGCATCGATGCACACCCATTTCGAATACAATTTATGCACCGATGCACAAACCATGCATCGATGCACTCTAGCTATTTTGAAACATCGAACCAAATTATTGCACCGATGCACACCCTATTATACCGATACATTAAGTCTTCCAACGGTTGAAATATTTGAATTTTACACATAGTGTACCGATGCACACACCCTATGCATCGATGCATCATACGCTCCCACCTATTTTATTAATTGTTTTCACACAATAACGACTCTATTAACTCCACTAATGATCCCCAACGTTCAGAAATAATTCAAGGAGTATTTAAACAAGCTTAGGAGCCATTGATCAACATCAATTAAGAAGAGAAGCTAGAGAATCAAAGAGAAAGCATCAAACCTCAAGTTTGAGCATTTCAAGCCTATTTTCATTCAATATTCATTTTTCTTTCAAGAACACCATTTGTGCTCTATTGTATTTATCTTTGAGTGTTCTTTCTTTGTTCTAGAATTGTGCAATACCTTGTGAGGTTTTCTTGTAAGTTTGCAAAAATTTGTGTATTTCTCTTTGAAAAAGAGTGTACTCAAGAATTTGGGGTATAATTCTTGAGGGAGTTGTAAGGTGACTATTTGTCCTAAAAAGAAAGAACAAATTAGTGAATTTGTTGGAAAATCCTTAGTGTGGATAGCTAAGGTAGTGGACGTAGACTTTGGTTGAGAAAGTCAAACCACTCTAAATCGCTGTGCAAATCTTTTCAATTTTCTGCAAAAGCTTCCACCAAAATTTTTTAATTGCCAATTCACCCCCCTCTTGGCCAATTCCATCGATCGATTAACTCAACACGAAATACTCGCCATGGAGTTTGACAGTGAATTGGTGAAGTTTGATGTCTATAAGGCGATGAAATATCTTAATTGTATGGAAAATATTAGCTTTATTAATATTACTGAACCATTTGTTGATAAATATATCAAGCATAATTTTTTGATGAATTATGCATGGACTTGAATGATGAAACTGATATGATAGTAAAGTTAGAAAATGTTTTTAAGATTCATTTGGGTGGAAGAAGCTTTCTAAGGTGGAAGAAGAAGTTTTGGTGCAAGTCTTGAAAACGTTCAAAGAGGCAATAGGATGAGCCATCACCAACATCAAAGGACTTAGTCTTTCAACTTGCATGCACAAAACCAAAATCGAGAAAAATGCAAAGCCAAGTCAAGAAGGCTAGAGGTGCCTAAACCCTTTCATGATAGAAGCGTTTAAAAAGGAGATGCAAAAGCTTCTTGATGCTGACATGATCTATTCGATCTCTGACAGTAATTAGATAAGTCTGATCCGTGTGGTCCCAAAAAAGACCACAATCACGGTGGTTAAGAATTCGGAAAGTGAACTAGTCCCCACTCGAGCCCATAATGAGTGGAGAGTTTGTATCGACTACAAGATGTTGAATGCTTTAACTAGAAAAGATCATGTTCCACTTCCTTTTATCGATCAAATGATCGAATGTTTAGCCAGAAAGTTTCACTATTGTTGTCTTGATGGTTTTTCAGGTTTCTTCCAAATCTCTGTGGCACTTGAAGATCAAGAAAATACCACTTTTATATGCCCATTTGGCACATTCATCTTAGCTCGATTGAAACTCAAGCTCGAGCTCAAACCTAATCCTTAAGTATACGAAAGCCTTATATTATTTTTTAAAAAATAAGAACATATAAATGTTAATATTAATAATAATTTAATTTTAAAAAATCTAAAAATTTAATATATTATTTTATCGAGTTGCTCAAGAGTTTTCCGAATTGGGTATCAAGTAGAACATTTCGAACTTGAGTCAAGTCTACTCGATTCAAGAACTGATCGAGCTTTGACTGAACCTATCTCGAATAATTTACGATCTATCTCATCTCGTTTATACCCGAGTGGTCACAAAGGCAACCATCGTAAACTTATGACCGACAATAATGATCGCTAAAAGTCAAAGACCACCTCTTCCACAGCGTCGAAACCTAGAGGTTGGTCCCATAAGTGTTCCATCTGCCTCGTAAGCTTCTCTACTAGAAAGGCCTTTGGTGGGCATAAGAGACTGCATTCTGAAGGCGACAAAGTTAACAACGAGACCACATATGAGAAACTAGGCTCCAATAGTAGTACCAGCCAGAGGGACTTTGACATGAACGTGTCGCCTCTGTCGAAATTCTCGAGGGTGAACTTCTTTGTTTCCGACGGCGACGATGAAGTGGAAACCCACACCTTTGGAAGAAGCCACGTCTCTTGATTCGGATTCCACACAAACTTGAAGAATAATAAAAAATAATATGGAAATAAAAAATATTTAAAAATTGCCATGTAAATAGTTTAGTTAAAATTTTAATGGTGGGTCGACCAAATTGAAACCATTACGTAATGTTAAGTATAAGTTTGAAAAAATAATAATTGGATGATCAAAACGAAAGAAAAGTGATAATTGAGATATTAAACATATAATTTACTCTTAATCTATTTATGATTTATATGATTAATTTTAATTATAGTATATTGAAATACATATTATTTATAATTGTTATTATATCTGATAAGATTAAATTGTTTGATTTTTTTTTATTAAATCAGAGCATTTCGGCTGTTATTTTTTATTTGACATTTTAAATTGATTTTATGCTTCATATTTAAGACCTGCGATTTTTTTAATATTAATGTCTAATATTTAAATTTTAAAATTACTATTTTTAAAGGTTTATGTATTTCATGAAATTTAAATTTATGACTGATTAATGACATTGATATATTCTTCGAATCCGAGCTCAGATTTGGTAGTTGTATCATGTAGCTAGGCTAAGATTTCTAATCTTTAAATTTCTCCGACATATCATGCCATTGACATTAAATAATTTAAGAAAATATACCATCTTAAACAGTGAAATTACCCAAATAATGTGGTAAAAATAATAATTCGTTGATTTAGAATGTATGGGAGATTATTTTCTTGGACAAGGTTATAATCTTATTGGAAGACGCTGGGAATATAGTGCGTATTCTGGAAAACATAATTATCATCATGCATCTTTTTCATTACGAGTTATATATATACATGTGTTCTTCATCTTTTTTAACTGCATCAACGAATCCATACAAAAGATGCATAGTGATAACTGTGTCTTTCAGAAGACGTACGGTCTTTTCGATGTCTTCCAGTGATACTATTCATTTTATCTCATTTGAGAAAATAATTTTTCATGCATCTCAAACCAATCAATTATTATTTTCATCACATTATTTGGGCAATTTTACCCATCTTAAATTTTATTTATTTATTTCTTGCTTCCTTTGTTCAAATTTTGTAAAGGCTATGAGCTAGAAGATATAGATGGCA
Organism: Hibiscus syriacus; assembly: GCF_006381635.1. Lineage (NCBI taxonomy): Eukaryota > Viridiplantae > Streptophyta > Magnoliopsida > Malvales > Malvaceae > Hibiscus > Hibiscus syriacus. The sequence continues at coordinate 666,975 of NW_024061773.1, read as the reverse complement.
AACGGGTCCTTTAGAATGGGTTCAGGTTAGATCATTTCAGGGCATATTATTTCGTGTTACATTCGATTTGTGTTACTTTCGATTTACGTTCATATTTATTTAGTTAAAATTCAGATTAATTTTGGTTCAGTTCAATTTCAAATTAAATTATATTATCATATTTTCAGATTCAAATCAAATATATTAGGTCTATTAGCAGACTAGACTTATGGAATAAAAATACTATTTTTTTATGCAACAAATTTTGGAAGGATTTAGTTTGGGCGGTGGATAGACTAAAATGGCATCCACAATTGTCATGTAATAAGATGTGACAATGCAAATTTGTCTCCTAGGTTATTTTCAGAGCCAGGGTCGGCTGAGGTCGGTCCCATTCTCACAAACTTCACTTACATAATAGAGGAGAGGGGATACATCATTTCAAATCTACATAATTGAAATCACTTAACACTTATCATCTTTTTCTGTTCTTTTTCAATCATATAATTGAAGCAATAATCAAGCTTACATATATTGTGTATTTAAAATTTCAAAAGTGATGTTTATTGGACGAATTATTAGTCCCATCCCAAATGATATGTAGGTTCTATACTACTTTATGATAAAGATTAATTTATTAAATTTAAAATTATAAGGGATCTATGTGATCTTTTTACTGAAATTCATCATGAAAAACAATTATAGATATTATCAAAATCTCCGTTTACAATTTTCTCTGTCATTTTCTCGATATTTGGATTCATTTACTTTTCTATTTACTTTGGATGTTTAAAGCACACTAAATTCTTTTAACTCGTCCTAATTTGTATTTACTTGTCAGATCATTCAGAATTTTGAATTCATCTCGATATTTAAAGAATCAAAATCTCAAATTTTTATATATTTCGACGATAAACACTTATTATATACATTATTGGTAGTAGAGTTTTTATACATTATTATTATCTTCACCATCGCAATGTAAAAAATGGTTGTCCCTTATTTCCATATGTAATGGGGTAAGGGGAGGTAAGATAGTAGGTTGCCCCCAACACTAGGTTAAGAGCAACTTCCGTAGAAGACCTCCGAATTATGAAATGCCCTCTGTGGGACTCGATCCCACGACCTCAAAGTTAAGAACCTTGTACTCTACCAACTGAGCTGGATGGTCATCTCCACCATCGCAATGTGAGTCTTAGTTAAAAGAAAATAGAGCTTTGTTGACTTGTAAGTCTTAGTTAAAAGAAAGAATAGTATATATAAGAAGAAAAAAAATAAGAAAGAATAGTATATATAAGAAAAAACGTTTTACTTTATTAAAAACATTGTTGTAAAGCATGAATAAATTACCCGTTCACATTTCTTTTAAATAATATAGATCGTTATAATATAATATCTGTTCAGAAACTTTTTTAAATTATTGATAACGCACTTCCTATGCAAATGTAGTTATTTGAACTAAAATCTTTTAAAAATAATAACATACGTTTTTACTGCCGAGATCACTTAATGAATTCAATACATGTTTACATTCTAAAATTATAACAAATGACGTGATTATATGAATGATAAGTTAGCATTCGAAATAAAATAATTTAACAAAATAAATTAATTAATTAATTTTCGTATTAAATTGATATTAGTGAAAATAAAAACAATATATATTTTTAGTTAAATTAGCAACTATGCAATATAATTTAATGAATCAAATAAAAAATTAAGTTAAACTACACGTCTAGTATTTTTAAACTATTACTTTGGTTCTGTTTTAGTAACCAAATTTTATTTTATTTTTAAAAATTATACCTGACGTTTAGTTTATGTTTCATTTTGATACCCACAGTTAAAAACTTAACGGTGATGTTGATGTGTCACCATAAGGTAACGCCACATCATAATTTAAAAATAAATAAATACCATGTCATCAGTTCTATTAAATTTTTAACGGTAAGATATCAAAATGAAACTTCAACTAAAAGTTAAGAATGATTTTGAAAAAAATAAAGTTTAGGTATCAAAACGGAATAAAAATAACAGTTTAGGTGTTAAATGTGTATGTTAACCTTAAAAATAATGTTAGAATACAATTACAAGAATATAAGAGAACAAAATATAAAAATATCAGCAATTAATTTTTTAATTTAAAATAAAAATAAATTTATACTCATATTAATTAATATATTTTTATACTAATTTATTACGTGAATGATTACATTCTTTATTTTATTTAATTACATTTTTTTTGGTATCAATCGTAATTATGAATTATATTTAACATTACCAATCAAAAATAAAAAGATCAAGGTGGAAAATGGATATAGTTTATGGAATAAATCAGACATTAAGCATATTATATATATATATATATATATAATATTATAAAATTAAAAAAAAATTACTCAGAGATATTAGAAAATTACCCTCTGAGTTGACCAACATTAATTTGTTATTGATCGGAAAAATTATGTGAATATCACATAGCGAAATGTATTACTATGTGATACACTGAAATACACCACTAATTAAATTTAAATACAATAAAATTACAAACGATGATTTAATTTTGATAAAATGATCTTTTTTAGTCATTCAACTTTTCAAATGTTATAAAATAAGCATTAAAATTTAACTTTAGTTAAAAATATAAGCATCGATCATTAACTATCATAAAGGGATGATGTGGCATTTTAAATTAATAAAAAATATCTTATTTAGTCCTTCAATTATGAATAAAATTTTCTTTTGATATATTTTTCAATATTTTATGTAAGAATTTCAAAAAAATTAAAACAATTCTATTTTTTAAATATATTGAATTTCAAAATTTATTTTTAAAATTATAAATGCATTTTTAAATTATATTTAAACTTATTGAAAAAGTTAAATAATTGAATAACATTGTTTAACAAAAAAAATTGACTTTACATTTTGATAATTGAAATTGTTAGATCTCAAAAATTATAAATTATAAATTTTACACATTTAATCATAACTAAATAAAAGAATTATTTATAAATAATTTGATGAATTAAAAAATTCATATAGGTGTAATTTTAAAAAAATATATATTTTATAATTTTAAAAAATATGAATATATATATATATGTATATATATATTTAAAAAATAGAATTATATATTTAAAAATATTAAAAAATTATCAAAAATGAAATTTTATTTACCATTGAGGGGGTAAATCATATTATTTTATTAATTTAATTTAATGACAGTTAAAGATGTTGTATACATTATATAAAAAAAAATTAAGTTTAATATCCATTATATAACTTTTGAAAGTTTAATATCTAAAAAGATTATTTCAACATAGTTTAGTGACCATTTAAAAGTTTTATCCTACAAAATTAGTGGATTAATCATGGAGTGGTCCTTGAGTTTTTTAATATTTACTTAATAAGGACAATTTAATTCACTGTGCTTTCAGTGTGTTAAATTAATGGTGTATTTTGGTGTGCGACCTTGATAATTGTAAGAATTAGTATAAAAATAATAATAACGTTAGATTCTGATATGGATAAAAAGTTAAAAGGACGGGAGTGAAAAAAAAAGTACACTCTAAGAACTAATTTATACATTAAACCAAATAATTAGCTTACGTAGATTAACAAGGTTTAAATTAGTTTGCATCATAAAAACATTGAATGTATACTTAAAAATAACTAGAAAGAATAATAAAAGAAAAAAACCACTTCATAAAAAGGCATGTGCATGTGCATGTGCATTTGCATTGTTTGTTTGGTTTGGAGCTCGAGATAGAAATTAAGGGGATGCTTTTTGTAGGCTACAAAGAAGACAATTAAATAACATTGATTAGCATTAATCAATTAGCTTTGGGAGTATTTATGATTACTAAATTGTGTCTCCAATCTCTCCATGAATTGACTTAGTTATTTATTAATTTATAAAAAAATATTTTCACAAAAATAAAAATGAAGGTAAACCAATTAGATAGTCACGGACTATTTAGTAATTTTTTTGCTAAATTATAGAAATGGTCCCTCAATTATAGAATATTGCTTTTTAAGCCCTTCAACTATTGAAAATTATAAAATAGTCCGGCCAACAATATGATGTTGTTTTATTGAGTCTCCGACTATTAAAAGTTACAAGATGATAATCAACTATTCATATGTTCCAAACTCATTATTCTGTTAAAACTTTGATAGTTGTCTGAGCTAGACGTTAAACTGTTAGTTGAGATATGATAAAATCTAATCCCAAAACCGTTTGAGTTGTATTTTTTGGATTGAGTCTATGTTTACATTATGTCATCGAGCTAGTGCTTGAGATATTATGTCGTCGAGTCAATGCTTGAAAGCAACGGCTGTGCCAGTAGACATCATCAAAATATAATTTTATCATATCCAAATCAACAAGTTAATATCCAACACAGATGATCATGAATTTTTTAATGGAGAATGATGAGTTTCGAATATATGAATAGTTGAGTAACCATTTTGTAACTTTTAATAGTCGATGGACTCAACAAAGCAACACTCTATAGTCGAATTTCTATTTATGAGTTTGGGTATCGATACTAGTTGATACTTTTCATATTCTGAGTGAAATTTGTGTCTTCTATGTAGTAGTGTCGATATTGGATGAACATGTGTTGATACCTGTCTCGTAGTATTGATATTGAGGGTAATAATATCGATGCTAGGATAATTTATGAGTGGAACAATATATTCTTGGATTTGGGTATTGGTACAAGATGAACTGGTATCAGTACTTTTCATATTCTGAGTGAAATTTGAGTTTTTTAGGTAATGATATCGATATTGGATGTGCATGTTTTAATATTGGTCCTTTACTATCGATGCCGATAATAATGATATCGATACTAGGGTAATTTTTTGAATACCGAAGTTAAGTTCTATATCGATACTCATGAGTTGATATCGATGCCCATGAGTTAATATCAATACCATAGAAATTGGTACCATTATAGAAAGCTTGATATCAATACTAGAGACTTAATATTCATACCGAATAAACTTATATCCATATCGAAAATTGAGTATTCATACATTTGACCAAAATATAAAGTAATGTTGATATTTATCCCATGTTACGTATATTAAGTTGAAGTTGCTTTGTTTAAAATTTAAATTTAAATCATTAACTTATATCTCAAATTAAAACCTATTTAATATAAATTCAATATAAAGATGAAAAGACTAAGGCGAAAGATTAGTCGAAGAATCAATGGAACATGATTATTGCAAAAAGACAAAGAATGGGAAATAGATTTTAGGGTATATAACATAAAGTTTGATGGGAAAGTTGAGTCGTTAAATATAATATACAAAAGTAGTAATGATATGCATAAATGTTTGTGGATCATTTCAAGAAGCCGGTGGCCGGACGACAAGCATGATTGCAAATTTCATTTCTTGTCCATTATTTGATGGGACAAAATATATATCATCAATGGATTCACAAACCCAAATGAATGAATGGTTGTCCACAATAATCATTTCTCCCAATATGATTTGTTATAAAAAGTATGCATAATTCTTCAAGAATAATCTTACCTTGTCTCAGACAGTATTAATTTCTTTTTAGTCATATATATTATATAATATTGGTGGTGTAACTATTTCATACTCATATAGATGTTCCGATCCAATCCGAGGTATTACATTAGGGTCATCGGAGCGACCCACAGTAAAAATTTGTGAAACTTAAAATTTTCGTCAAATCATTTAAAATCATAAAACAAATTCTAACTAAAATATAAGTTCATAAATAGTTTAAATATTAAAAAATAATTCAATGATATACAATATAAAAAACAAGTTTCAGATTCTCGTGGAAAACAAAATGTGACCTACATGCTTTCCAATTACACGTACACTGTACTCCGCAAGCAACACCGAAAGAACTCACATAAAGCAACACCGAAAGAACTCACATAATTGATGGCGATAATTGCACAATTTCAATTCTTTTAACATGAAATGGTAAGTAATAGAGTGAGCTTTAAGAAAAACTCAATAGTACTATAACCCCCTAGACCCAGTCTATGCATTGTTACGACTAGGTCTAACGGATTACATTAAAAATTCTAAAAACATTTTCCAAAACGTTATTCTGTAATTTATAATATTACAATTAAAATATATAAAAATATAATAGATAACGATAAAAACTAAAATCGTAATTATAAAACTATAAATGAATAAGTAAAATAAAACATGTCATAATTTCATATCAATGTAATTCAAATACTAGTAGCAAAAGTAGTAAATGTCATAAAATAAGTACTTCAAAATAAAGGCATATGTCACCTAAATGAAATCACCTTGAAAGATAAAAACATTACAATCATATGGACTGTAAGAAATGTATCGATCCTCCAAGTGTCAGATTCGAGGTACCTATCCAAAATTATCTGAAAGGGGTAAAACAGTTTGAAAACTAAGCTAGGGCTCAGTGTGTCCCAACAGTGCAAATAAATCATAATGGTGAAATAATCAAGTAATAGTTCAGTAAAATATCATAAAAATCATAATGAAGTTTAAGTTTTAAAACTCAAAGTTACCCTCCTCCCGTACACCATATGCAGTTCCCCAGAACTGCATCCATAGGGCTTACCTTATACCCATTGGGTATAAGGAGCCAACCTAAGGGAGCATCTACCCAAGAAAGTTCTCGGGGCCTCAGAGCCTACCCAAGGGTCGCCTTAGATTCGTAAGGATTTACCATCTTGATTAGAGCTGAACCTCCATACTCCAATATCTTACCCAAATCAGCATCTCAATAAAACAGTTCACATAATAAGCAGAAAATTCCATGATCCGTAATTGGCATAATAATATTTATAGTGAAAACAAATAATCAGATAACATATATCATTCAGCCATAGTCCATAAGACATAAACCAGTAAATGAGTAAATCATAATTTCGGTGAAAAATATCTCAAAGAATGTAAAACAGTCATGTAACACATAGGGAACACACCTTACAAAATAGAAACATACATCCAATCAACTGAGCACATGCCTTTCCACGCTCTCTAGCAGTGCTCGAACCTAATTCATTGTAAAACTGGGTTACTAGTGGAGTAACATATTTAGTCTATGCAATCATAGGGTTTACGGGTCATACGAATGACGGCTCACGAGGTCTAACTGATCGAAAGTAGCTGGGTCGAGCTGTCGAGCGATAGGGAGAGTCTCTTGTACCTTCAAACAACAATATCTTATCAGTATATAACCTTAATTTAATTATCCTTAAATAAAATGCTTAAGTACATATGCATGTTTGAGTTTGACGGTCAATTAGGAGGCTTTCGGATTCAAATTTGGAAAAATAGACTTCAGATTCAGACTCGAGATGTTGAAAAACATAAAATATGACTTTTTGAAAATTTTGACTTTTTGGTTAAAGTCAACAGTCAAAGTCAACAGGTCAAAATCAATGAGTTAAAGTCAACGGGTTGACTTAGATGAGTTGACTCAGACTTGTTGGATCAACTGAGTTGACTAAGTTTAGACTGAGTTGACTGGACCGGTTCGGTTCGACTGGACAGTTCCATAAGCCTCTTGGATCGACGGATGAATCCCATACACTCTGTCAATGCGTGGTGGCGTGTGTGGCGGCGACAGGAGATGTTTTGATAGGTAGATTACTCCAAATTCGAATACACCTTCCAATTAATCAATTTTCTATCCAAAATCACAACCAAACCATGCCAAAATTACCAAAATTCAATCGAGATCTTTCCCCGATAGTGAACGGAAAATGAGGCAACGACGACGTGTCCCACTGGATTAGTTTCGTGTACACGGGGACGACGACCACAACTACACTGGCAGTGAGGCAAAAGGACGATGATGGCTGTCGAATTTTGCTAATAACCTAGGTGACTAGGTGGGGTTTCGTCGGTTGTTCAAGCATTCGATTCCAACGAACAATGCGACCACACAGCGAGAGGATATGAGGGTTTTGTTCACCAATCGACGACGAGTATAACGACAATGGTGGCGCGAGCTGGGGTGGTTGAACGATGATAGATTGAACCAATGAAGAAGGCCAACATGGGAGGAAATTTATGGATTTAGGGATTTAGGGTTTCTAATTTGGGGATTTATGGGTAACTGGTTTTAATCTAATATATTATATGTTTACTAAAATATCTCAAATAGTACCCTAACATAAATGGCTAGGGTATGGGTAACCATACCGGTGGTCAGGGGTTGGAATCTCCGAGCCACCTACTCGATTTCTTTATTTTTTTCTATGATGACATAAATATGGATAATTCAGGTTCAAGTCTCTAAATTTCCTACAACTTCTAAAACGACGTACAAATTCTAGAAACTTGCATTTTGGTCCCCAAATTTCATTAAATTAATTTCAAATATTAAATTTTCTTTTATTTAAAAGTGGGGGTATTACAATTCCCCCCCCCCTAAAAGAAATTTTATCCTCGAAATTTACCTGGAGCAAACATATGTGGAAACTGAGTCTTTATGGATTCCTTTGTCTCCCAGGTGGCTTCTGTATGAGCATGGTTACTCCACTGAATCTTTACCATCGAAATACGCTTGTTCCTCAATACTCTCTCGCCTTGTACAGGTTCCTCTTCAGAGGATAGATCTGACCCCAATTCAATATCCTTTAACTGAATGATGTGACTTGGATCTAGACGATAGAGCCTCAACATAGACACATGAAATATATCATAAATACAATTGAGCTAGGGAGGCAACTTGAGCTGATATGCAACATGTCTTATTCTCTTCAGGATACAATATGGTTCAATAAATATCGGACTTAATTTGCCTTTGCTCCCAAATCTCAGCACTTTCTTCCATAGAGTACATTTAAAAAGACTTGATCTCTAACCTCGAACTTGATGTCTTTCCTTTTCTGGTCGGTAAAAGACTTCTACATGTCAAGTACCTCTTTTAGGTAGTCACAGATCAATACAACTGTGTCCTTAGTCTCACGCACTAACTCAGGTCCCAAAGTCTTTCGATCACGCAACTCAGTCTAACAGATTGAGGTATGCCATCTACACCCATAAAGTGCTTCGTACGGTGTCATACGAATACTGGCCTGGTAACTGTTATTGTAAGAAAAGTCAACCAAAGGCAAAAAAGTTCATATTTTGGGGTGTTTGTGAGGATTTTTTAGTGCTTTCTAGTCTTATTATGGGGTTTTTGGTTTGTAGTATCAATAATGTTCATATTCTGGGTGAAGACTGGGTTTTTCGGACCACGTTATCAATACTAGATGAATTTGTAATACCCCAAAACTTCAAGTCAGTGACTAAAGTGTAAGAATGCAAAATTTAGCTATTTGATTTTGATAAATTGAAATGTTCAAGGATTGATGTAGAATTTTTGTTTAGGATATATTATCAAAGATTGAAGGATGGAAGGGAAAATGGTCTTTTGGCATGAAATGAATTTAAAATTCATTTTTATGTTATTATAACATGTGAAGAAAAAGGAGAAAAGGAAAAGAAAGGTCTAGAAGTTTTTTTCATCTTTTCTTCTTCATTTCTACCTCGAACTCCATTGTAAAGGTGAGTAATCTTGAAGTTTGTTGTTTCTTGCATTTTTTTAATTGATTTTGAATTTTTGGGTGGTATAGAAGCTTAACAAAGCTTAAAGATGATTAGAAGCTATGAGATTAATGAGTTAATGGCGATTTAGTAAAATGGGATTTAAGCGAGTTGATGAAAATTGATTAGTATTTGGATTTTAAGGATATATTTGACTTGTCAACGGTTTGAATAAGATGTTTGAAGTATTAGAAAGGATTGGGAACATGTTTAAAGAATGGGTGTGATTATTAGTTTTAAGTGTTCTAGTGAAAATTTTGGATGTTATAGGGAATTTAATTGATATAAGTTGGTTGTGATAAATGTTATTGAGTTTAAGGGCATGAATGGAGTTAGAAGTATGAGATTTATGCGAGTTTTTGGTCAAATTCAAAATAAAATAAGTGAATTATGGGCAAGGGTATCGGTACTAAAAAACAATATCAATACTATATGAATCAGATGAACAAAATTGAAATTGAAGGAGTAGTATCGATACTGGGGGTATCGATACCAATAGTAAGGTACCAATACTATAATTGAATAAGTAAATTCTAGAATGCAATTTGGGTATCGAAACTGAGGTAGGTATCAGTACCATAGAAGGGAAGTATCGGTACTGGGTGTAGAGTACCGATATTGTTCAGCCTGAAATTGTGAATTAGGTGTTTCATTTAGTTTATGTAAATGTTGATTTGTTAACAATTAAATGAGCTCTGATATTCATCTTGGTTATGTTAATGTGTAGATTGTGATCGAAAGCAAGTATCGAACGAATCGGCGTAATAAAGAGATTGGGCGAAAGTGAAAAGGATTTTTGATTAGGGCTTAAGTGAGGTAAAGGTGAGTGCATACTACTTTAATGTATTAATACAAGGGAAGAAGACTTGTGATGAGTTAACTTCATATGATTTTTAACTAGAATAAAATTTTGAATAGTTATTTATATTAATTTTTATGGTTTGACCTAAATCGTATTTTAGAAGCACTATTTTGATTTCATTACTATGAGTACATGTTCTATGTGAATAAATGATAATTTGACTAAGTAGTGCTATGTGAAATACTTATATGGTTAAAGATCAAAGTATGTGCTATGAGAATTAGAGGTATAATTGGCATGCCAAGAGTCAAGGGATTCTACGCGGTTCTTCGGGACAATTCTATGTGGTCCTTCGGTGCATATTCTACGTGGCACTTCGGTGTAAAATTCTACGCGACAGTTTCTACTGCAATTATAGTGCATAACCTCAAAGTACTCATATACCATGAGTTCTCAGTGATATACATTGGGCTATTTAAACAAATTAATATGAATTGAACAATACATAACAATATATATTATTTTTATGAAATGTATCTTGCTTTTTGTGTTCAATGTTTCTCCTGAAGTATTTAAGAAAATGTTTTAATATTTTATTATGCTCATTTATGCCTCACTAAGTTAAAAACTTAGCGTGTGAGTGTTTCACACGTAAGTGTATGCTAGGAGGAGAAATTAGGGAGTGTGTCAGTATCATTTTTTTAAAGAATCATTTATGTCACCAGAATCAGTAAGTAAGGACATCTTCTCTGTTAATTTATTTGGTAGTGGCATGTATATTAAAGAAGTTTCTAGCTGCTCTGTTTCGAGTCTGTTTGAGATATTTTTGTTTAAGTTATGAATATTAGTTATTTAAATCATAATTATTTATGATAGAAACAATTTTCAATTCAAGCAGATTTTTGACAGGTTTGATTTACGATACGCTACAGTATAAAACTGTCTAATGTTATCTAAATGGGTTATAATTTTTAATTTTAAATAGAAATTCTGATTTTAAGAAATTATTAGTTTTAAAATAAATAAATGCATTTTTGAAATTTAAAAAAAAACAAAATTTTTTTATTTGTATTCAAATAGTAAATGTTTCGTATGACTTATGTGATATCTTTGACTTGTATACAGGTACATATATGGGTTAAGGGTGTTATAATATTTGGTATCAGAGCTACAAATTTAGTCAATTCTCGGCCTAAATTGAAGAGAAAAAGTGTCAAAAATATATACATGTCATTGGATGTCCAAATTATTGATCTGGTGTGATTAAGTGATTAGATGAATACTGCTTGTTTTTTTTTATTAATATAGAATAGTATACGAGTAAATTCGATAGTGTAATGATATAGTGAGAAATGTCAGTGTCAGTGATATTATTTGATAACTTAGAAAGGAAGATCATAATTGTTTTTAATTTGAATAAACTAGAGGAAACTCTATTTTATTATTCTAGAAAGGTTAGTGTCGTATGAAATTTTCTTCATGTTGCAAAAGGAATGTTCTGCGAATGAGTAAAGAGTAAATTGAGATGGTATAGTTCACTCAATTGGAAAACAATGATATCAATATAGAGGAATGTTTGATTAGAATTGATTTTGGAATATAGAATGATGGTTAAATGTTTTAGGGCTACAAAGGCAAGGATAAATAGCGTATAAGTTGCACTCGATGATTTATAATAATTTTGGTTACAAATTAGATATTTTCGTTGTTAGGCCCTAATAAATGGTTGTTCAAAGTTAATGATTCAGAGAGGATCAAAAGGATTACAAGATTATGATGATTGAAAAAGAGAGTTGAGAAAATGAAAGATTTTATAAGAAACAATCGCGAACGATTAACTTCCACGATTAAAATGAAAAAATGATTTGTATTGATAAAGATTATTTAATAAGGATTGACGAGCTTCACAGATAAACGTATATAATCATTTCTTTTTAATTTTCGATCGAATATTATAATTCGAAGTGATTAATGCTAGTTTTATTAAATACTTTTGAATTTGAACTAGGTTTCGTTAATATTTATGTGTTAGGGAATCTAATTCACAATCGTACGCGAAAGTCAACGATAATTGTATTTTCCTAATAATATTTTGATTTAATTAAGATAAAGGAAGGACACGAAGTAGAATCTTGATTAATGGTTTAAACATTCCGAAAGAAGATAAAGGTGGCACGATAAAAAGTATAGTATATGTACGAGCCGTGATTGAGTAGAATTTGAAAAGTTACTATGAATTTGAAATCTCTTGGAATTCGCTTATTATTAAAAAGATTCACAAAGAAACTCTCGATGACCCCCTCCCCACTAACAAAGTTATTAGTAAATGAGGTAATATTTATATAGATTAGTAAGAAACAAGGAAATTCAAGGTATGTAATAAGAATATCAGTTGGAAATTGACAGTTTGGAAAATAAGTCAAAGAAGTCATTACAATTTTATAGAGGATATTTGAAAATGATTCTCATGTGATTGAAGAAGGAAATTCCATAATGCAATTTGGGTATCGATACTGAGGTAGGTATCAGTACCATAGAAGTGAAGTATTGGTACTGGGTATAGAGTATCGCTATTGTTCAGCCTGAAATTGTGAATTAGGTGTTTCATTTAGTTTATGTAAATGTTGATTTGTTAACAATTAAATGAGCTCCGATATTCATCTTGGTTATGCTAACGTGTAGATTGCGATCGAAAACAAATACCGAACGAATCGACGTAATAAAAAGATTGGGCGAAAGTGAAAATGATTTTTTATTAGGGCTTAAGTGAGGCAAATGTGAGTGCATACTACTTTAATGTATTAATACAAGGGAAGAAGACTTTTGATGAGTCAACTTCCAATGATTTTTAACTAGAATAGAATTTTGAATAATTATTTATATTAATTTTTATGGTTTGACCTAAATCGTATTTTAGAAGCATTGTTTTGATTTCATTACTATGAGTACATGTTCTATGTGAATAAATGATAATTTGACTAAGGAGTGCTATGTGAAATACTTATATGGTTAAAGCCCAAAGTATGTGCTATGAGAATTAGAGGTATAATTGGCATGCCAAGAGTAGAGGGATTCTACGTGATCCTTCGGGACAATTCTATGTGGTCCTTCACGGTAATTCTATGTGGTCCTTCACGGTAATTCTATGTAGTCCTTCAGGACAATTCTATGTAGTCCTTCGGGATAAATCTATGTGGCACTTCAGTGCATATTCTACTTGGCACTTAGTGCAAAATTATACGCGACAGTTTCGACTGTAATTACAGTACACAACCTCAAAGTACTCACATACATTGAGTTCTCAGTTATATACGTTGGGATATTTAAGTAAATGTTTTAATGTTTTATTATGCTCATTTATGCCTCACTAAGATAAAAACTTAGCTTATTAGTGTTTCACATGTAGGTTCAAGCTAGGAGGAGAAAATAGGGAGTGCGTCAGTATCATTTTTTAAAGAATCATTTATGTCACCAGAATCAGTAAGTAATGACATCTTGTCTGTTAATTTATTTAGTTGTGGCATGTATATTAAATAAGTTTCTAACTACTCTGATTCGAGTCTGTTTGAGATATTTTTGTTTAAGTTATGAATATTATTTATTTAGATCGTAATTATTTATGATTGAAACAATTTTCAAATCAAGCAGATTTCTGACAGCTTTAATTTAGGATACGTTACAATATAGAACTGCCTAATGTTATCTAAATCAATTTTAATTTTTACATTTAAATAGAAATTATGATTTTATGAAACTATTTGTTTTAAAATAAAGAAATACATTTTTGAAAATTTTAAAGAAATAAAAAATTTTATCGGTATTTAAATAGTAAATATTTCGTATGACTAATGTGACATCTTTGACTTGTATACGAGTGCATATATGGGTTAAGGGTGTTACAGAATTGGTATTGATATTGGTCTCTTATTATCGATACTAAGGGTAATAGTATCGATATCGGATGCTTGGTTTCGATACTAGAAAGTTGGTATCCATACCAGAAGGCACGTATCCATACTAGAGGCTTGGTATCCAAACTGAAAGGTTCAGTATCCATACCAGAGGCTTGAGGTAAATACTGAAAGTTGTTAAATGACTAGAAATACCTTTGAGAATGGTAAATGATCAGAATACCCTAATGTGGAATAAATCACCAAAATACCCTTAACTGGTAAGAAACTTTAAAAATACCCTTATAGGGATGTTTAACTGATAATTGTGAATAATGAATCGTTGTGAAGGATATGCTTACTAGTGGGATGGTGTACCATTCAAATAATGTGATAGAAAAATCGTGTACCATGTGAATATCGATAAAGAGATGACATGCAAATTGCCCTCCAATTCAAGGGTGAATTGAGGAAAAGTGTAATGAGAGTGACTAGAGAGTCATTATCAAATAACCAACCCTGAGTTAAGTGTCAGGCTAGTTATAATGTACTAAATGGGAAGCGATGAATATTAATTACCTTAAGTGCATATAACATAAAAAGACTAATAAGCTCTTACATAACGTTCTAGATGAAAGGAAGAGCGAGATAGTGGTGGGTGAGGAGACGACCTCACCTGTTTGTGAGGAACTATGATAGTGTCTAGTCGAACTACCTTGATTGCCCTTGTGTGCCATTAATTGATGTGTGATGAGACGTTTAGCTTTATAGAAGAGCTTGGTAATAAACAAGAGATAATAATGTTATATGTGTGATAATTATAAGAACCTTATGAGGTAATATTCCATAAGACTTATTTTTTTGTTTAACGCTCGGGAAACGATAAGGACACTCGAGTTACTTGTGTATGTGACGATCGTCCAATTATTTGAGGAATATTGAATATATTCAAATTAGTCCGAGAGTACTTTAAATGCTAGTTAGATGTCGCTATGATGCTTCGTGACCTAGACACATCTCGAGTACTCTAGAGTAATAGATTAGCTAGGTGTAAAATGTTGATGTTTTGTGACCTAGATCTCACCCTTAGCACTTGTAGTGTGTGTTATTTGGGGTGTGAAACTCTAATTCTATGTGACCCAGACCTCACCCTAGGTACTTGGTAAGGTGTGTCATTTTGATGTAGGATGTTGATGCTATGTGATCCAGATCTTACCCAGGGTACCTCGTAAGATAAAGAGGTGTGAGTTTCGTGATGCTGATGTGACCCAAACCATACCACAATGCTTACATGTTGTTGTATGATTAGTACCAAACGGTTATGATGGCATCGGGTACTATCATTATGTTGTGTGATGCTAACTATTGCATATGATGATGCATATCTTGTATCATATTATGGTTAGAGGCTCAGTATATGTATACTCATGGAGAGGCCTTTAGAAGAAGACTAATGGAAGCATAAGATTCATTGTATTGTGATAGAACTGTTCAACCTTAAGTAGGTAGCACTTGATTATGATCATGCATGTACCTACTGCTTATTATCATGTCTTTAGCATGCTTATGTTTATGAGATTTATAATGTTTCTCTATATTAGTGATTATACTACTGGCTTTGTAAGCTCAGCGTTTGGATGTTTTCATTTGCAAGTTAATAACTTGAATCATTAGAGGAACATCGTCGCAACAAGATTTCCAGCATTCCTTACAGAGTATTGTATGGTTACTTGTAATGGACATGTATATTCATAGGACTCTTATTATTGTATTTGGATTTGAAACTCAGAGTTTGAATTATTTTGATTTATAATATATGTCACGGTGCTCTGATTCATTTAAGTATTTTTTTATAGTAGTATTGTGTTATGTCCCTGCGATAGAAGAAGAATAATCAAAAGAAATTGAGGAATTGGAGATTAAAGAAGAGAAGAAAAGGGATTCAAGAAAACTGAGAATGCATTCACTCATTTCATGCCTTCCGCCCTACATAGTACATTGCTTATATATTTACATTGTACCAACCATTTACCAGCTGGCAATACAGCTGTCTCTAATAGTTAGATTCCCTTGCAGGTGCTATTGGGTGATGTTGGCGTGACTTCCTCACTGCTGGCAGTACCGCTCCCCTTAATTGAAATCCCTAACCTCCCCTTAATTAAAATCCCTAACCCTATTTCCAATTTCCCTAATTCTCTTCCATCTTCTTCGATTTCTATATCTCTCATGATCATGACAATACCCTCCCCACGAAATGATCCTTGTCCCCAAGGATCAAAATCTAAGAATTGTGCTGGAAATATAATATAATTTACCACAGTGACATTTTCCAGTCCTAATTTCATCCACTGCATCTGATTTTGCTCCCGCTCTCTACGTTTGTCGAGTTCTATAAAACCATAGAACCTTGCTACCAGCTTTAATCCCTTTCGAAGAGAAAGTGAGGTTTGATGGTAAGACTGAAATTTCAAGTAAACTAGGCCCCCGATCTTCAAATTTCTATAAATTTCCATTTTGCTTTGTGCCTTCATACCCCATGCCTTTAACATTTGATTCATGTTTTCCTTAGGTTTGAGAATTAAGTGAACTATAGACTGCCCATTATTTTTTCTTCTTATGATTGAAGCTAACAACTCCCATAGTGCTTTCCTGATACTGTCAACTTTACTCAATATGCCTTCTGCAAGCAAAAAGGAAAGAACAATATCCATCGATTGGCTTGCATCTGATTCTTCAGTAAGGGACACATCACAGAGCCTTATTGTTAGTGAGGTTATACCACGGCATAGTTTGTCACCAGCATTTCGCATAGTTTCTTTGATGTCATCTATGGCACGAAAAGCAGCCACCCATATTTTCTTTAATTGCTTCCCAACCTGATCAAATTTTTGACCATGTATAATATCTGAAAGGGCAAGGCAAGATGCCTCACGAGAACGCCAAAGCCTGGATCCACATTGTATTAAAAGATCATCAAAAATAAAATCCAAATTTTCATCAATAGTCCTCTTAGGATCATCCACTAGTGATTTCCATATATGTGCCATAGCATCCTGCACATTTTTAAAAAGATCATATTGGTAGTGATCAAGCCTTGTAATCAATATGCTTAAGTGTGGTTGAAAAACATCACCAGCTTGCTTGGTTATCTTAGAAAATCCAAAAGCAACACCTCTCTTGGAATTTAGTGAGGCTTGATAATTAGCCAGATCCATAAATTTATAAATTAATTATGGCTGTCCTATCTCATTTGCAAGATTATGAAGCTCCTTGTAAGTGCTAAGTTTCTCCCCACTAAGGCTTTCACCAATAGTGACCTCTTGAAATACCTTCGTGTCTTCAACCAACTTGATCGCTCTTTTCCTCTTTTCAGAACCAGTCAAAGTGGTAACAAGTGTATCAAACAGGTTTTTCTTCGTTGATGTGTCACCCAGTTCATAGACAATACTCATGCCTTGGGATGCAAGCTCCTGTGTAAGCTCATATTGTTCACCAAGTAGGTGTGAAAAGGCCTCATGAATTTCTGCAAGCATTTTCTGAATGGTGAAATGATAACCACGATACATTGTTAGTGATAGAAGCCAGACACTTATAGCACAACGCTCTTCTTTTCTATTACTATACAAAAGAACATCAAATATTTTTATACTGATAGTATCTCTAATCATAATACATCAATCTTCACTGGCTATATTTTTCTCATCAGAACTATAGTTTGATAAAGATAACTTCATATAACCCATAAGAAAATTTGAAGACATGGAACGTGAAGTATAGTTGGTCTTGAGAATCACATCAGAAGTTACAGGAACACCACCCCAGAGAAATGATAGAGCTTCTCGAGTTGCAAATAAAATATCTTCAACCTTTGAACAGCAAAGACTAAAAATCAAATCAAGCGCAATTTTCATGTTAGAAGCAGAAGTTTCTTTCAAAACATATGCCCGATAGAGATAACAATTTTCTGGATTGCCTTTGTGTCATCACCAGAGAATAGCTTACTTATCCTTTCATTCAAAAGCTCCAGAATGCTAACTGAACTAGAATCATGGACAAGTTAAGGTAATAGTCCAGACAGCCCAATATAGCCCAGTGCTTGCATAGAAATGGAGGCCAATGTTGCACTCTCATAATTAACAATGTCAACAAGGCATTTAAGAGTATTTTTCAATAGTTCCTCTTGGATAGAAGGTGATCTAGACACACAATCAACAGTGACATATCTTGTAGCACATAATGCTCCATGTTGTGCTTCAAACCTTTTGTTTGTTCCCCTGAATAAGGAGACCAGTTCACATATAAGGTCAGAAGATACAGTGAATGGAAGAGAAGAGAAAGCAATTCCAAGCAGACTTGCTACTAATTCATGGGTGTCCATGTCCACATGATTTAATAAGTTCTTTATCCATGATATTCTTGAGACAAAGTGTGAAGATACCATTTGAGCATTCTCTGAATTGGTTGGCTATCGTTCCTCGACGTCCACTGGATTTTCAAGAACACGAGCTGCTACACTTTTACCTTCACGTAGCAACCCAAGAAGAATATGCTCGGATCTAATATAGTTATGGCCAAGTTGGCGGGCTTCTTCCAACGAGATTTCCAAAATACATTTGGCAGGAGGAGTAAATGGAATCTCCACAGCAACAAAACCACTGCCCTTTCCGATTATCTTCTCGACCTCTACTAGCGCATCTTTAAGATTAATTCCCATTAGCAATAATCTAAACTTGTAAGGGTCATCATCTTCTACAAGTTTATCCCTCCCATTAGAATCAGTATGAAATACCTTGTTTGTGGCCATATTTGCTATCAGCAGAGTAATGATCTTTTTGCCTACAATGTCATCCGTGGGAATCGAACCAATAGTGAATTCAAATTTAGCATGCTCTTTGTCTTTGTAAAGTCTGGTGACCTGGTAGATTCATTCATTAAACTATTGGTAAACTCCATCAACTAGGGGTCCATGAGTGACCCTCAATGGAACTAATCATGAAATAACGATTGGAGATGAGCCGTTAGGGCGGAATACATATGCACCAAATGCCTGAGGATTAGAATCATCACTGCTTGAACTGTACCACAGGTAGCTCTGCTGCACTGGTACATCTACCTTTGGTGTTGGCAATTTATCGAACACTTGGGAATCATCATGTTTTTCCTCACACTTTTTACCAGTCAGCAACTGTAACATGTGCTCCACATCTCTCTGCTGCGACGCCATTTTTTATTCCAACATACTCAACTGACTGTCTTGTTTCTACCACCATTTAGGAGGGGTTAATTTAGTCGTTGTATGCTTTATCATCTTCGTGAGATCGTCAAGTTGCCTCTGAATAGAAGAAAGATTAATGGAGGCTGCCATGCCTTGCTTTTTTTGCTTCAAGCTACCAAGAAATGATGGCTCTGATTACCAATTGTTATGTCCATGCGATAGAAGAAGAATAATCGAAGGAAATTGAGGAATTGGAGATTAAAGAAGAGAAGAAAAGGGATTCAAGAAAACTGAGAATTCATTCATTCATTTGATGCCTTCAGCCCTACCTAGTACATTTCTTATATATTTACATTGTACCAACCATTTACTAGCTGGCAATACAGTTGTCTTTAACCTCCCCTTAATTGAAATCCCTAACCTCCCCTTAATTAAAATCCCTAACCTCTCCTTAATTGAAATCCCTAACTCTATTTCCAATTTCCCTAATTCTCATCTGTCTTCTCCGATTTCTACATCTCTCATGATCATGACATATTGGATGTCTGTGTTTGGTAAATATATCATGTTTTAAATGGAAACAAAAAAAGTTTAAAATTCCAGTGGTTGCCTCAATAGCCCAATGTAGCACTTTAGGCCCATTCGGGTTTAGGGTGTTACAGTTTGCCATCGGCCACTTCATGTATCATATTTCATCACACCCTCAATACACGATGGGAGAAATCGTCGCAGAAATAGAAGACGTTGGTCATATACTTTGCGTCCTGCAAGAGAAATCGTCACAAAAGCAAGGAGTTTTGGCCGTTAGAGTTTCGATTAATCTCGCAATGTTGAAATTTTGGTCGATTGACGACCTTAGTGACAGCCACCCTTGAAAATTTTTAAATTAATATATGTTTTAGATATTTTCTTTGTATTTTCAATTAGTAATTTGTTTTTGTCCCCATAATTTTATAAGTTCGTCTCCTAGTATAAAATTATATATCCGTTACTATTACCAACGATGATAATTAGATTGAAATAAGGGTTTTAGAATATATATTTTACTAATATATTGAGTATGATGAAATCTAATAGAGAGAAAATGATATAATATTTTCTTAATGTTGGAGTGGAATGGATAATGCAATTCTAAAATATAACCACAAATGAGTAATTGATATTATGATTTTAACGATAAAATTAGGTCCACGATCTGTTTTGATGAAATACAATTATTTTTCTAAAGACTTTTAACTATTTGATAGTAAATACACATTCAACCATTTGACAATAAATATTCAAATATCTTATAGTTGTTGGTGCTCAAACTTAAAAACTCTAAAAATAACAACAATTCATTTAAAAATCGCTTTATTCATGGGATCAAATATCCAACCATATTTCTTAATAATGGGAATGTTTTTTAGCCCACCAAAACAAAGCAAGTGAATATTGTTTTCAACATTATGAAGTCAGAGCACTACAACACTCACTTCACGCGACAAACCTTCAACCGTTAAATTTAGGTATAATATTCCATTTAATTTTCAAAATATTCTATTTTATATTTTCAATTGGAAGATTATTTTATAATTTTAAATAGTTTATAGACTCAAATTTTAATTTTAAAATAAAGTAATGTCCTATATTTAGAGGATCTGTATATTTTATTCTTTAATTTTTAATTTTTTTGACAAATTTAAAATATAATCCTAATTTTATCGGGAGAGTATGGGAATGGGGAACGGGAACTTTAAAGAAAGAAATAAGAGTGCTCCCAATGGGTCTAAAGCCTATGATTTAAAAGAATATAAGGGAACAAAAGACGAGCAGCTTGCCATCTGACCAAATGTGATTGCTCTTTTTTATTGTTCAATTTAATACTTAAACTCTAATTTTTTTTAATTTATTGAAATAAATTAACGACATTAAAATATACGATAATATCATTTAATAAAAACATGATACGTAATAGAAGACATTACCTATGACGTGAAGTGAAGACGTACTGTGTTTTTTCCAGTTGATATTATTATTTTTATTTTTAAACAATTAACCTTTTAAGATAAACTATAATAAAATAATAGTCCAAATATTTTTTTTATTTGATTAATATTGGGTTAGTACAAGGTTGTATATGTTTAAAGATAATTCTCAACAATTTGAGATCGAATGTTCATACCCCTCGCATTATTGAATAGCGAACCTGAGACCTTAAAAAAAAACAATTCTTTTACCACTAAGATCACTTGGTTCGTGCAATAATAGTTCAAGTATTAAAATAGAATAAAACAAGATTTAGATATTGAAATGGAGAAATGAACAAAATTCGAGGGTTACAGCACGAATAAAGCAAAAATATTATTACTTTAATAAGAGTATAATAAATTTGTAATTGTTAGTGGAGTCTCTTGTATGATCATGATTGATACCATCGAAGAAAAAGAAAGGGTGCATTGTTAAAATTCAGAAGTTGATCAATTAATGAAAGGAAGTCAAATGAAAAATGCATTTGAAATACGAAACTGGTTCACTACCAATAGAGAAATGACAGTTCTATTGCTATATTTGAGGTCAGAAAATGGCCTCACAGCCCATATGATTTGAAAGAAAGTCAAATGAAAAATGCATTTGAAATACGAAACTGGTTCACGATCAATAGAGAAATGACAGTTCTATTGCTATATTTGAGGTCAGAAAATGGCCTCACAACCCCACATGATTTTGACCAAACAATCTCAAGTGCTTCAAATGATGCATCTTTGACATTTTCTCTTTGGAATTATGATATGAAGTTGTGTGGTGTGAAGAAACTAGAATCCAAACAATCTCAACTCTCAAGTGCTTCAACCCATATGATATGCAGCTCACTAAATGAACAAAATTTAAAAGGGTAAATTACAAATTTGGTAACTGAACTTTACTCTCTCTCCTATTTCACTCACTATACTTAAAATCTTTTCAATTTCCTCTTTGAACTTGATACATTGGATTTTTTTGTCACTCAACCGTTTTCTCACTTACAGCGTTATAAACGAGTTGTTATATAGATGCAAAACGATGTCGTTTTGGTGAAAATTTTGTTTTTTAAAACAGAGTCGTTTTAACGTCGTTAACTATTTAACGACAGAGTGACAAAAAAACTCAATGCATTAAGTTCAGTGAGGAAATTAAAAACTTTTAAAGTTTAGTGAGTGAAATAGGAGAGAGAGTAAAGTTCAATGATAAATTTTATAATTTACCCAATTTAAAATGTTGGGTAAAGTAAACAAATAGTCCCCGACTATAGGGTATTGCTTTGTTGAGTTTCCCGACTATCGAAAGTCACAAAATAGTCTCATGACTATGAGACGCTACTTTGTTGAGTCCCCGACTATTAAAAGCTACAAAATAGTCACTCGACTATTCATATGTTCCAAACTCATCCTTTTCCGTTAAAAAATTGGCAACCATCTATGCTGGATGTTAACATGCTCATTGGGATATGATAAAATTTGATTCCAAAATCATTTGAGTTGTATTTTGTTGATCGAGTCTCTGTTTACATTATGTCATCGGGCTAGTGCTAAAATCATTATGTTGTCGAGTCAGTGTTTGAAAGCAAAGATGGTACCAGTAGACATCATTAAAATATGATTTTATCATATTTTAGTTAGCAAGTTAACGTTCAGTTCATAAGACCGTCAATTTTTTAACAAAAAATGACGAGTCTGGAACATATGAATAGTCGGGTGACCATTTTATCACTTTTAGTAGTCGGGAGACTCAACAAAGCAATATCTTATAGTCTAGGGATAATTTTGTAACTTTTAATAGTCGAGGGACTCAATAAAGTAATGCCCTATAGTTGAGGGACCATATGTGTACTTTACCCTAAAATGTTTTATGGTTGCAATTTCTAGTATAACCGAAGAAATATCAAAATATCAAATCATTCCACCAAGTCTCTTACATCTTATCCTTGTTCATTGTTATGCGTACTAAAAACTTCCTTTGTGTTATGCTTATCCGTCCAAGATTTTTATTTTTGAACAGCAGGAACCTGCTTAATATCGAATTCTTTGATTGTTTTAAGAGAAATGACTGATTAATATATTTTATTTACTTATTTTTATAGATTTTTTTGAGATTATAATTTTATTGTATTTCTTTTTTAATTTAATAAAACTAACTATTAAGATTATTAGTTAAAATATAGGGTAAAACTACACGTTTAGTATCCTAACTATCACTTTATTTTGTTTTGGTCACTCAATTATTATTATTTTCAAAATCATATATGACATTACGTTTTAATTTCATTTTAGTCACCGACCGTTAAAAAAATTAACAAAATCATTGAAGTGATATTTATTTTAAAAAATTCAATAATAATGTGATATTACCTTATGATGGCACGTCAATATCACCATTAATGTTTTAATAGTGAGTAACCAAAATGTAACGCTTGATATGATTTATAAACAAAAAATAGTTAAGTGGCCAAAACAAAATAAAAGTGATAATTAGGATACTAAATGTGTAGTTTACTAAAAACTTTATTAAATATGAACATTCCCCAATTGTTGGATATGACCTAACAGAGGCCAATATCCAACCAGTCCATGTCATGTTGCAGTTGCAATTTAGTTACTCCCCTGGCTAGCTAGGCACAAAATAAGGCTATTGTGTTGTGTTCAATTATATGCTCAATATTTTCTTTTATATAATTGGAATGATTATAAGGTAGTATATATTTAAAAAAAATTAATCAATTTATAATTAATATATGCATTGCTGACTCAACTATTTAATGAATCTAGTTAGTGGAAATCTGGAGATATTAATTATTTAATGAATCGGCCGTTATCATCGTCAACTAGAATACTCAATTGCACACAGTAAAGTATTGAAAGAAAATGGTTCACGGATATCGTCAATTGCTTTTAGAAAACAAGATGGGAAATGGTGGATTATGACCTATTTCCTTCGCTGGTTTTGGTTCTTTTTTTGTCCTGAACCAATGCATAGTTTTAGGCGAGGGAAATGGTATTAGTTTATCCACAATATTTTAATGAAGTTGACAATACTTGTAGGGGGTGTTCTGACGTGTGTTTTGATCATCATTAGTGGTGTTTTTGTTTATAGATGCAACTCCTGTTATGGATGGATGCTTTGTCACTTTGTCTGCCAACTTTATTTAGTATATATATATATATATATATATATATATATATTATATATATATATATATATATATATATATATATATATATATATATATATATATATATATATATATAGTATTGGAATGTTCAAAAGTTTGGGGACTAACTTAAAATAGATTCATAATTTGGTGATGAATTTGGAATGTTCAAAAGTTTAGGAATCGATTTAAAATATGAGTCATAATTTAGAGATCAATTTAAAATAAAAATTATAGTTTGGGGATACATGGTACAATTAACTCTTAAATTTGGTCATAATATAAGATTTCATATAGTTGATTAGGAATATTATATAATTTATGGACCTCCTATTTCTTAGCTAATATTACATTCTTATAAAAAAAATAGCAATTTTTGAACAATTTCCCCCTCAGTATTATAACTTTTGTCAATTTAATCTTTTTAAAACTAAATAGAATACTAATAAATTTGGATTTATAATTAGACATATATACATAAAATATAATTGTATGTATTAATCATAAATAGTATGCGATTGCTTTGAACATATTATTAATACACTGATTATATTAATAATATGTTAAATATAAAATTTTGATATAGTTTAATAAAAAGAACTTTATGAACTTTGGTACTAATCTATTTTATATTAGATTTATTTTTTAGGAAAAATAATCACAAAAACAATATAATAAAATATACCTTTTAATAAATTTATATTCCACTGTCAAAAACAACAGTTTTATAGTGCGTTTAGTTCTAAAAAATATATGTTATATTCATTTTCTAAAATATTGAACAAAACATATTTGATTATAAAATTAAAAAGTAATTTTTAGAAAATAAAAATAATTGAAATTTTGAAAATATAAAAAAGATATTTTCAGTATTTTCATTAAAATTGTTTTAAAAATAGGAAAACACGATATTTAGATTTTTAACTTAATTTACAAGGCTATGAATAGTTCTAACCATAATTTTTGGTTTAATGATGTGAAATCTTCAAACTTTTTCAAAAAATTTAATTTGATCCTTAAGCTTTTTTTACACTCAATGTTATTCTTAAATTTATTTTTTAGTAATTTATTTTTTAATATTTTTATATTTAATGTTTTGAATATCTTAATAATTACTTATATTTTAAATTTAAATAATTTCTTAATTTTTCTAAAAAACTAAATAGGCCATCAAATTTTCTAAAAATCATTTAGACCCTCTAACTTAATAAAAATTTAATTAAGTCTGTCTACTACAATAACATCGTGAAATGTCACATCAATATCAGATTCGTAGATTGTCATGTAAGTTTATTGAACTATCATGTAAGTGTTATGACGATCAACATTTGACTATGTTGGTCAATGGGTTATATTGATTTTCCCCCACCTAAATTTAGGAGTCCCATCGTGTGCAAAAAAACGTTCAGATAAATATATAAAAGTTTAAGGGCCTTAAAGACCATTTAATATATATTTATTTTAATGGCACTTTAACGAGTTCTAAAAAATATTTTCTGTTTTTATTAGACGAGATAGTATAATAAACTCATTAATATGTCAAGCCCATCCTCGGAGATATCTTAGTACAAGTAATTTACCTGCCCAAAATGAACCTGATTTTTTATACCTCTCGACCTAACCCAACTTTATCGCTGCAGGCCATCTCGGATAGCCATCGCCGAACGGCCACATATCCGTCACTACCCACCTGTTGTCTGATCATTATCTTTGCCGTTACCCGAAACCTCTAAATCCATAAATCCCTAAAATTTCAAATACCCTAAATAATAACCTCTAATCCCTTCTCCTCGGAAAGCAACTGCCCTTATTCTATTGAGATCAATTATGGACAAAGTTGATAATCAAGATGAAAACACGTGTACATGCAAATAAGAAGTATAGTTCGAACGCTTATTTTTCAATTAAGCCTAATGAAAATGATATTTTTGGAAGTAAATGAATACTTGGCTTAACAAAACACTATGGTCACCGTAAAACATATGCCTTAAACTACATAAAGTAGCAATACAAAACTCACTGAATAGAATGCTAAGCCCTTCGGCCAACAAACAAAAACCAGTGCACAATCACACAGGCAAAACAAAGCAGCAGGCGAGAATAGAAGCCTCTCCTAATGCATAGAAACACTATCCTGATTCAATGTAGCCACTAACATGTCTAAAATTATTTAAAATTAAATATAAAATATCTAACCCTATAGAGTCGGATCATGTCTGAACCCGTCAAATTTGATAATTTTGATATCCAAACCATGAACCTAAACCCCACAACCCCAAGCCAGAACAAACACTTCAAACATTTTTCCTCAAAGAGAATCCCTTCACAAGTGATCCTCTGTTAGAAAGAATTGCCATACAACAACAGCAAATTAACCATTGAAACAGGATCAAACAGAGCATAAACTGAGTACCTACTAACCATACAATGAAATCTTATGACCTCGATGATGAATGAATTCATGAATTCCGTCTCGACAACTTATGATGTTTGTCGTGGAAAGCTATACCTTAACCTTAAGAATTTTCTTTTTCTGTCACTTGAGCATCTTTTACAATCCAATACCAACCCTACTAACACAATCATCGATCCCTCCAAATAAAAGAAAATTTTGGAAAAAAGAAAATTAACATAACTGTATTGGATGTATGACCATGCCTGACACACACACCTGCATCAGCGTATCATAAAGAACAGGTACATTAGTTGAGTATCCACTTACCAAACAAAGACACCTTATGCCCTCGACTATGAGGAATCCACAAACTCCGTCTAAACAACTTACGAAGAATCTGATTAGATTTTATTATACCTTAACGAAATTAAGTTTCCTTTTCCTCAGTGAAAAAGCTTATACAAACCAATGCCAGTCATGCTAAAACAATATGTACAAATCAAAGGGAACCTCAGAACAAAGATTTTGTGCATAATCATAATCTGCCCCCAAAATTTCCTTCAACAAAAAGCCCATCGAAAGGGATCCTTTGCAAAGAACTGCCAAACCATAACAGCAAAACTATCACTAGCACAGGATAACCGAGCGTTATCTGATTACAAATTTACCAAACAAGAAACCTTAATGACACATAGGATGAACCAATCCATAAACTCCATCAAGCTACCTTGCAATGTTCCATAATCAAATGCTTAATCGACTAACCGTGGTCATAATAGCCAAGTTTCTAATATCTACTACTATTAAAACAAGACCAAGCCCCAAGCTACAGAATTCAAATCACACCAAAAAAATGCTCTTCAGTCAGTTCCTACAAACATAATCCAAAATCTTCACATCACAAATGGAACCCCAGAAGGAACTCTTCGAGCATACTCCTCATAATCTGCCCCAAAAAACTGCCTCAAAAAATACTCCTCATAAGGAATCCGTGCAGCGAAAAACCTCCAAACAACAACAGCAAAACCAACAGTGGATATGGGATTACAAAGCATTATCTGGGTACCAACCGACCAAATCAGGAAACCGCAATAACTCGGATGACGAACGAATGCATAAACTCCACTAGTAACCAACCTATGATGATCCTCATGACGAACCCTAATCAAATGTGTAAAAGACCGACCCGCAGTTACAATAGCCAGTTTCCTTACAATTTCCCCTACAACAACCATCAGCAGCCCCAGATTACTGACCCACAAATGTTCCTTAGGTCCAGGGAATAATAGGAGTTCCAAAAAGTATTCGACCAATGAGAAGACCATGGCTAAAACATATCCTTTGCTGACAAGAAGTGAACTGGGATTAACATTTGATATCCCATGAATTGCAACTGCTAAAACGTACTCTGAGCTATGAAAAAAGAGAATCGCCACTAAAAATAGAGATAATGGGTCCATTTTTCTAAAACTAAAATAGCTTCCCTGGATTTAAAAGTTGAGTCAAGTAGATTCCTCTGAGTTGGGTTTTGGGGTCACCAACTGCGATTCGACTGCTCTAGTGAAAGATGCTGCGATCTTTGGGGAGGAAGGTGCGCCTGCTCAGGGTATCAACGATCAACATTAGCGAAGATGCCAAGAGTTTTCATCTTTTCAATCTTTCGAGAATATTTTATTTTTTGGTCAACTACAATGATGATAACTTTTGTTTCTAGCCTATCTTAGTTTGATCACGGGTTTTGAAAAAGTTGTTTTCTGCTCACTTACATTGTCGGTTCGTTACATTTTGATCATTGAGCCATTCACTCCTATTAATTTGATGATGTGACGTGTTAGTAAAAAAAATAATTTTTAATTTAACTTTTGATTATTAGACAAATTTCTAATTTAACTTTAAAATTTAGATAAAATACTAATTTAACCATTGATTTTTTTATAAATATCAAATTAACTCTTAATCCAATCGAAGCCCTCGTTGTCGGTCACCACTCATCCGTCACTAATTTTCGTCATCGGTGACTATCGAAATTCATGGGACCCTAAAATTTTTAATTCATTAATTTTTATCTCATGAATGCTAATCTAGTGTCTGTTTCATCAAAAATGCATCGAATTCCAATAACTTTTTTATTCATAGAAGATTTCTAAATCTTTAATTGCTTGCTCGAATATTGAAAAAAAAAAGGAAATGAAATAATAAAAGGTGAGTCAATGTGAAAACCCGCAAAAAAAACATGTAACCAAAAAGCGGATTCAAGATGAAAACCTAAAAAGACCGATGAATATTGAATCAAAGTCAAATGACTGACATACAAGAAATGATCCCACAGAATTTTGATGAAGTTCCACACACCTAAAAAATCATTCTCAATAGCTTTGAATTGGTGAACATTTTCAAAAGACGTACACGAAGTTACCAAGACACAACAACCATCCTGAATAGTTCAGAGTTTGAAGAATCATATCTTATCAAGAATTGATCCCTAAAACATATTTCATTCTCAAATTAACTTAAACCTTGGAATCACCATTAATCTTGACACTTGTTAAAGAGTTATAATTCGAAAACATTAAAAGAGTAATTGATTTGTTAGATCCTCAGTGAACTCATATTTTAAAAAATGTTTCAATTGATCCAGATGAAAACTTGGCGTGAGAAAATGAATTGATCCATATGAAGATACACTCCAGTTGAGAAAGAATGAAGTCAATAAAATCAAAGAGGATCTATGAATAAAGACTTTCCATGCATCTTAGCATCACAATCAGTCATGAGAGTATGCAACTGTATCATTAACATACATTTTCCCTTGTAAATACATCTTTGCATCACACATTTGAAATGTGTATGTTGCATCATTGAATTACAACATTCACTTTCACACTACACATTTTTAAACATTTAAAAATCAACAAAAAATCTCATTTTTCCTCACACGAGGATATTTTGATTTTGTTTCAATTATAATATCACAGTCCTTGTCACACCCAAAATCAGATTTAATATTTTAGTCTCGATAAATCAAAATTCTTATTGGCTTCAATTATTTAATTTTGGACAAAATGAATAAATTCTAAAAAGATATTGGCTTATCTTGTAGTTTTACCAACTAATTTTTATAATAAATTTTCTTCAAATTTTCGGTTTTAGAATTCTGTTTAAAGTGTAATTCCGAAATTTGTTTTATTTCAAGTTTGTTTCTTTTTTATCTCATAAATTTATCTTATTATCTTAAATTGTTTATTTTATATATTATTATATTTATTATTTATTTTAATTTTAAATATATTTTGTAAACTATCTATGTTAGAGTTGATCTTTAAATAGGATTTCTATCTCTGTCTCTATTTTAGTTGAATTTGATCTTATCAATTTATAAAATACTTTTATTTTCCCTAAACTCTATATATTGTTCATAAATAAAGAGATAACATATTCATCTTATCTCTTATTATTTCGTTTCATTCTTCGACTATTAATTTAGTCATCTTTTCTAAAATCGTGTAGCCCCTCTCCAATGAAACCTTCGACTCAAGATTCCGACCACAAAAGTCTTTGCTCGTCAGTATATTTATTGTTATACGATTTAAGGTGCATGTCTTGCCGTGCTACAACCGTTTTAATTTTGTTTAATAGTTTTTCTGTTGAATCTGAAATAATTAAATTCTTATCGATGTTGTGATGATGTATCTGAATCTATGTGTGTCTTCATCTGTTGCTGAATATGTTATGTGATAATTGTTTGACTGGTTGAAAATTGGTTTGAAGCATGACTGTTCTGTGATATTATTGTATTAAATTCAATCCAGATAAATATGTTATGTGACACATGTTATATATCGACTTTAGAATTTATGCTATACATTTTGACTTTTATATTATGTAAATATTTTTATATTTGGATCTAATCGAAATTCATGTATAACATGTTGTGATGTCATTCTGGGTTGGGATTGATATGGGAAGTTCAGTGTATTCACCTGATGGGGTGAATTTTACTTAGGATTCAGTGGCCTTTACCTTTTTGGTGGATCCCACTTCGAATGGTGTGTAGTAGAGAATGGTTCTGGGTAACCTAGTTGTCGACACAATTTTTCACCCGGGCGGGGAAAGACCGATATCGATGGTTTTCTCTTTGAAAATAATTTTCGAAATGTGACACCATAAAAACCGGATGATTTTAATAAAACATTTTTTTTATCAAAATACAGAGTTTTGGGGATCTACGAAAATCCAGAAATCGGGTTCGGCAGTCAGTTACGCGTGGGGAAGGATTAACACCCCCACAAGAGCCCAAAAATTGGTACCTAGTTGGTTACCCTATATTTAAAATCAGAAATTTTCAATTTGATCTTTGTTTAATTTGAAAACATTACAGATGCAAAGTTGAAAAGCATATTCGTTTATTGAAACCGATAGTATTTGGTCCTAGGTGTAAATGCGGGAGATAGGCTATTGTGCCTAATAACCGAATATTACATTGTTTTCAGAAAATCATGATGTAATCTTTGAAAATGATGTCGACCTATTTTGGAAATTACCAGTAGTCACCCTCGGAGCATGATTGCGGGAGATATACTATTAATTCCTTAATAAGTGAACAGTGCCTTAGAGTTAAAAATAAAATGCGATCAACAAAAATTTTATTTGTCCTAATTAAACTAAAAGTAAATTAAGGTTTTTATAGCTTAAAGTTTCAAATCATGAAAGTTAAAGGACCTAGAGGCTCAAACCTAGAAGTATAGGTTCTCATATTAATCCTATTTGATTTTTAAACCGGTTATTGAATCGAATAATCGAGATGGTCCTTCGAGCATTTAGGCGAGGGCCAAATCGAATTATTCCATAAATTAAAAGACTAGTTTGAAATCTAACTAAAAGTGGAGGCTCTAATATTAATCTTAATTAATTATGTTAAAAATAAAATTCTAATCGAAATTCGGGACTAAAAAGTCAAGATATAAAATATCGAGTTCAAAAAGAATTAAAAGCTTAAACCTAAATTAATAATTTCTAAAGTTGAGGACTAATTTAATCTAATTTTTATCTAAATTATTAAACCTAAATTTTTTTAGAAAATATTAATTATTAATAAATTTTAAAATTTGAGCAACCGATTCGAGTAATCGGGCATTTTATGCGAAAACTCGACTCGAATTTCTCCCTAATTAAAACTAATGTGAACTCCTAATTTCTAAGTTTGATCCAAATGTTAATCTAATTTAGAAATAAATCTAAGAAAATAAACCATGAAACAAAACAATTAATAACAAACTTAATTAAAATAAAAATAAAAAAGTACAATAATAAAAACAATACATAAAAAAACTTGAAATAAACATAAATTAAAGGACCTAATTGCATTAATATAAAATGACCATGATTAAAATGCAAGAAAATAAAAGTAGCTAAATCCAAAATTAAAATATGACTAAAAATGAATAAATTGTAAATATCACATCCAAATCATAATAAAATAAAAAGCATAATCTAAAACAGTGGCTAAAAGAATAATCATAAAAAACAGTTACTAAAATAAAATGAAGTGTAGGTTAATATGCTTAAATGCAAATACATAAAATGCTCGAAATAATAAAAAGCTGAAATAAAATATAGCAAAATTAAAGGGAAGAAAAATAAAATGCTGAAATTTAAAGTGTTGGAAAATAAATAAAATAAAACAGAAATAAATTGCATAAATTTAAAAGTTAGGGGTTAGTTTGTGCAATAAAATAAAATGTTAGTAAGTTAGCGGTTAGGGGTTAGCAGGGTTCGGACCATAATAATGTGGGTCTTACCCTAGATCGGGTAACCACAAGGTCGAATCGAATAATGCAATAAAAAATAAAAAAATAAAAAATAGTGGTTAGCAGAGTCCGAACCATAATAATGTGGATCTTACCCCGGATCGGGTCACCACAAGGTCGAATCGAATAATGTAAACAAATATATAAAAATAAAATAAAATAAGTTAGTGGTTAGTAGAGTTCGAACTATAATAATGTGGATCTTACCTCGAATCGGGTCACCACAAGGTCGAGTAATAAGAGAAAACAATAAATAAATATATAAATAAATAAATAAACAATAGTTAAAATGCAATAAAATAAAAGTTAGTAGTTAATATGCAATAAAATAAAAGTTAGTAGTTATAAATAAATAACATAGAAGAACAGTGACCAAATTTAAAGTTAGTAAAATCAGCATGCATATTCGAAATAAATAAGAAATAAGTTACCAGAGTGCAAAAAAGGCTAAAAAGCGGGGGGGCTGACAGGTGGTTTTCCCTTAATAATGACCAAACAATAAAAAACGTTGAAACTGGGAGGACTTATGGGCAATTAGCCCTTAAAATAAGTGACCAAAACGTGAAACGCTAAAAACCCTAGAACTATGCGTGATTTACCCAAATATCAAAACAAACAATTCCCCTCTTTTTACACTAAACAGAAACCAATGAAGCATCCTATTTACCATTGCAGCTCACTATAAACCACCACCAATGCCGACCGTCGAACTCCGGCCAACAATACACCCACACCTAACGCTTGCCACAATGCGGGTGGCCAGAGAAGTCACCTAAGCAAGGCAAAACAACCCAAAAAAAACTTATTTCTCTTCTATTTTCACGTTGGTTGAACCCCCAAAGAGCACGACCACCCTCTCTTAACCGTGAATCGACGCCTCTATAAAACTCTGATCGTCTTAACGATGGTCAATTTAACCACAACCTAGACCTAAGCAACCCAAAATAAAGAAGTTCGAAACATCCCCCAAACGCACTGACAACTACTCACATTCCTCTCCGACGTACGACGACCGACCTCCCCTACAAGCGACGACAAACCACCGACCGAAACATCCTCACCACATTTGCTTTATTACTTAAAGAAAATAAGTACAACAAAAATGAAAAATGAAAAAATGAAGACTAAGGAAAGACCCAACTTTTCTTATTTGCTTTCTGTTTTACACAAACAGGGGTTACAAAACCGGGGGGTGACAGGCTTCTTTATTTTGGGTTGCTTAGGTGTAGATTGTTTAGACCGACCATCGTTAGGCCGGTCGAAGTTTTATAGCGGCGTTGATTCACAGCTAGGAGATGGTGGGAGTGCTCTTTGGGGGTTCGACCAACATGAAAATAGAAGATAAATAAGTTTTTTTGGGTTGTTTTGCCTTGCTTAGGTGACTTCCCCGACCACCTGCGTCGTGGCCAGCGTTAGGTGTGGGGGTGTTATCGGCCGGAGTTCAGTGGTCGGCATTGGTGCTGGTTTGTAGTGAGTTGTAATGGTGAAGAGGATGTTTCACGGGTTTCTATTTAGCGTAAAAGGGGGAATTGTTTGTTTTGATTTTTGGGTAAATCACGTATAGGTCCCCGAGTTTTTAGCATTTCACGTTTTGGTCACTTATTTTAAGGGCTAATCGCCCATAAGTCCTCTAAGTTTCAGTATTTTTTACTTTTTGGGCATTATCGAGGGAAAACCACCTGTCAGCCCCCCACTTTTTAGCCTTTTTTACACTCTGGTAACTTATTTCTTATTTATTTCGAATATGCATGTTGATTTTACTAACTTTTAATTTGTCACTGTTTTGCTATGTTATTTATTTCTAACTACTAACTTTTATTTTATTGCATTCTAACTTTTGTTTTTTTTATTTATTGTTTCTCTTATTACTCGACTTTGTGGTGACCCGATCCGGGGTAAGATCCACATTATTATGGTTTGGAGTATGCTAACCGCTAATTTATTTTATTTTATTTTTATATATTTGTTTACATTATTCGATTCGACCTTGTGGTGACCCGATCCGGGGTAAGATCCACATTATTATGGTTCAGACTCTGCTAACCACTAATTATTTAAATTTTTATTTGTTTTTTTATATTTGTTTGCATTATTCGATTTGACCTTGTGGTGAACCGCCGGGGTAAGACCCACACTATTATGGTTCGGACCCTACTAACCCCTAATCGCTAACTTACTAACATTTTATTTTATTGCACAAACTAACCCCCTAACTTTTAAATTTATGCAATTTATTTTTGTTTTATTTTATTTTATTTATTGTCCAGCACTTTATTTTTCTACCCTTTAATTTTGTTGTATTTTATTTCAGTCCTTTTTTATTATTTCCAGCATTTTTTTATATTTGCATTTAATCATATTAACCTACACTTCATTTTATTTTAGTCCCTATTTTTTACGGTTATTAATTTTAGCCGCTGTTTAGATTCTGCTTCTTGTTTTATTATGATTTGTATGTGATATTTGCAATTTTTCATTTTAGTTACATTTTAATTTTGGATTTAGCTACTTTTATTTTCTTGTATTTTAATCATTGTCATTTTATATTTATGCAATTGGGTCCTTTAATTTATGTTTATTTCAAGTTTTTTATGTATTGTTTTTACTTTTTTACTGTTTTTATTATTGTACTTTTTTATTTTATTTTAATTAGGTTTGTTATTAATTATTTTGTTTCATGGTTTATTTTCTTAGATTTATTTCTAAATTAGATTAACATTCGAATAAAACTTAGAAATTAGGATTTCAATTTAGCTTTAATTAGGGAGAAATTCGAGTCGAGTTTTCGCATAAAATGCCCGATTACTCGAATCGATTGCTCGAATTTTAAAATTTATTAATTATTAATATTTTCTTAAAAAATTAGGCTTAATAATTTAGATTAAATTAGTCCTCAACTTTAGAAATTATTAATTTAGGTTATTAAGCTTTTAATTCTTTTAGAACTCAATATTTTAGATCTTTACTTTTTAGTCCCCAATTTTCGATTAGAATTTTATTTTTGACATAATTAATTAAGATTAATATTAGAGCCTCCACTTTTAGTTAGATTTCAAACTAGTCTTTTAATTTAGGGAATAATTCGATTTGGCCCTCGCCTAAATGCTCGAATGACCATCTCAATTATTCGATTCAATAATCGGTTTAAAAATCAAATAGGGTTAATATTAGAACCTATACTTCTAGGTTTGAGCCTCTAGGTCCTTAACTTTCATAATTTAACACTTTAAGCTATAAAAAACCTTAATTTATTTTAGTTTAATTAGGACAAATAAAATTTTGGTTGATCGCATTTTATTTTTAACTCTAAGGCAATGTTCACTTATTAAGGAATTAATAGTATATCTCCCACAATCATGCTCCGAAGGTGACTATTGGTAATTCTCGAAATAAGTCGACATCCTTTTTAAAGACTACATCATGATTTTCTAAAAACGAGGCAATAATCGGTTATTAGTCACAATAGTTGATCTCCCGCATTTACACTTAGGAGCGAATGCTATCAGTCTCAATAAACGAATATCCTTTTCAACTCTACATCTGTAATGATTCAAATTAAACAAAGATTGAACTCAAAATTTCTGATTTTAAATATATGGTAACCAACTATGTACCAATTTTTGGGTTCTTGTGGGGGTGTTAATCATTCCCCACGCATAACTGACTCTCGAACCCGATTTCTGGATTTTTTAGACCCTCAAAACTCTGTATTTTGATAAAAAAAAATGTTTTATTAAAATACCCAGTTTTTATGGTGTCTCAGTCGCACC
The DNA here is from genome assembly GCF_006381635.1 of Hibiscus syriacus. Lineage (NCBI taxonomy): Eukaryota > Viridiplantae > Streptophyta > Magnoliopsida > Malvales > Malvaceae > Hibiscus > Hibiscus syriacus. Next base: position 630,353 of record NW_024061773.1, on the reverse strand, counting down.
TGAAATGATTAGTGGAGACTCCTCACATTTTGAAAATTATTTTCAAAGAGAAAACCCCCAAGTCAATATCGATCTTTCCTTGCCCGAGAGAAAAACGGTGTCGACAGTTTGGCGACTCCACTGGAGAATTTTATTTTTAAAACAAATTGAGAGTCGAGCCACGAGTTGGTTACCCTATATTTATGATTCTGGAAATCATGAGTTCGATCTTGTTTAATTTATGGTTCATTATGTTCTTTCAAAAGAAAAAATAGATTTTCTCTTTGGTTAATGCTTGCACTTCCGTTAATTATTTAAGTTTGTTGCATATCATAGCTCTAAACCTGAACTCTAACCAGGTTTACCTAAGTAGGGAAAAATGTCACACCTTATGAGGAGCATTGGGCTTCCTTGTCTGGGTCTGATAAAGTATCTCTAGAAAGTACCCTAAGTTGCCTATCCGGTTATCAGATCCAAGGTACGCTTTTAGTGGTGTGATCCCTTGAGCTGAATCTAATTCGCAAGTCTGTAATGAGCCAGAATCAGGGTCAACCTTAGTATGTTGTAAAGATGGCTAGGGAACCCGTTACTAGAACCCAACCTCATATAGAGAATTTAGTAAACCTACACTGCTTGAGCCATATGGATAGACCAAGAGAATTAGAACGCATGCAGTTAGGATTATTAATTTCCTTTGTATGCCATTTTCAGTCTCATTTTTTAGTTGAAATTAATTATTGTTTCTAGGATTACATTTCTTTTACAAACCATTTCAACTAACTTGATTCTTTTTGTCTTGTTTCTACGACTAACATTGTTCCTTTTGTCTGGTTTTGTTGCATTTTTTGCTTAAACATGACATATCATTCAAAGGTATTGATCCTTTAAATAATTAATCGTTTAGAATGTTTTTGAAAAACAATACCCACAACAATGCCTTTCGCTGTGATCGAAAGAATTTCAGAGGTGCTCTATGTAGATCGAGTAGAATCAAGAGAGAGTTTACCTACTAAGGAGACAAGCAGACATCTACCGACTGAGATAACAAGGTGGACTCAAGAAGATATGATGCTGAAGCCAACAGTTGAAGATCACGAACCAGCTCAAATTTTTTTGAAAATAGGAGATGAAGTACAAGCTTTGAAGATGGTGTATTACCCAGATGCTCGCAGGAGCTGGATAACTTACAGGTGGACCAGATTTTCACTTCCCTAGTGTACAGAGACATTGTCGTTTTGTCAAGAATTGTTCAATGAACAGTTATTTTTAGGATCAATTCCTTGTTGCATTTGCATCTTGCATTTGCATCTTGTATTTTGCACTCCAATTTTTTCATCTTTGCATTTGCATGTGCATTTTTGCATCTTTGAAGTAGCATATATACATTGTACATTACATGGTATACATTGCATCTTGACATACATTAATCACAGACACGGGGAGTAACTTGCGAAGAATCTCGTGATAAGAGTTTTGAGGTAAAATGAAGTCACCCCATTCGTACCTAGAAGAGGACTGAGAGCTATGGACGTGATGTTAGCCCCGTCTGAAGTTTGAGGCACATCATAGAGGTATGTGGGGCACCGAAGAGCAATATCCAGAATGTAATTAACCCAAGAGCATAAACCTTTAATAATGAGACATCTTGGTGTGAATCATGAAAAATTCTTTCATCCACTGTGAAACCTTATGACACTGGCTTTGTCTTGTTTTGAAATTGTTTTTCTTTCTTCATTTTCAAAATAAATATTTGTTGATTGAGTTTATGAATTAAAGGTTATTTTGCTACTTCATTAATTATGGATCTTTGAAAAGTGGCAAGATTAGACCTTTCATGCTCCATCCAAAGCCGAAAGAACCATTGTTTGATTCCTCACCCAAAATAACAAAAGACTGAAGTTTGACATCACTTTCCCTAGAAACAATAAAGTCATACCCTTATCCCTCGAGGCACCAAAACCTGTACTTTTACTTTCCCAGACAGAAATACGATTTCCATAACATTACCTTTTTCAGAATTACGACTTTAAAGTTACACATTTCCCTTCCTAGACACGGAGCCAACATTCATTTCCTAGCCTCAATAAATCATGGGGGACATAACGAGAACCTTTCCTGCAAGAAAGACAAGATAGAGTGTTGCGGATCAAGTTTTTGCAAGAGAATTCGAATAATTGGGGCATACTATGAGCAAAAGAAAGAAGAAAAAATAAAGGAGAATCATTGAAATAATTCTATCATGCATTAATTACGTTGTTTTCATGTAAATAAGGTTAATCCTGAATACTTGTCCCCCTAGGGATACCTCTTTTACAAAGACTTCCATGTATGAGATGATGAACGACTTTGTTTCATTTATCCTTTCAAATATATCCTTGTTGTCCCCTTTTGAGTCTATAGTATTTTTCTTCTGATTCAACCCTAACCAAGGATCACCCTCCATACAAGGGGGGGCAAAGATGAAGGACATCTTCTCGCATGAGTGAAGATCATCAATCCAGATTTCGGTACAGAAGCAAGTCATGATGAAATAAAGTGAGAAATAACAAGATACCTTGATGTAGACCAAATACGAAGCGCTTGAAGATCAAATCGTGTTGACGACACAGATAGAAAGAAAAAATATATAGCAAAAAAAGAGACATAAAAAACAGAAAAACAGAAAAAAGAAAAAAGAAAAAAGAAAGAAAAAAAGAAAGAAAAAAAGAAAAAGAAGAAAAAATAAAGAAGAAAATAGGCATATCCAACACTTCAAGACGAACGGTTCAAAGATTTAGAATCAATTAGCCAGAAGATCAGAGAACACCAAAGGAAAATAAAAAGAGAATAAAAGACACACGAGTATATTCAAGTCAAGCAAGATAAGATTGAAGACAACAGAAAGAATTGATCATTGGTTCAATAACCCTTAAACACTTTTTTGGGACTATTTATCCATTTTTTCATAACCATGAACCTCAACCTACATTATGTGCCTGAAAAGTCCCTTCTAATCATACATGGATTTCTAAGTGGAGACACTATCTTCAGATTTCATTCCTCCCCTTAGGGTTAATTTTATTTGCGAAAATTATTTTTTCTAAAATTTTTAATGCATGATAGGGAAAAATAATAAAATGAGGGTTCAAGACATAAAATTTTAGATAACGTCTTGAAACCAAAGGAGAATTCGAGTTGAAAACCTGAAAAGGCAGGTCGAACATGAAGATTGTCAACCACTGCACAGAAGACGATCTTATACATTTTGATAAAGCGTTGCACACCAAAGGCACTCACGAGGGTTGAGAACCAATAAACATTTCTAGAAGAGAAGCATAATGGTTGCTTTATTAGGTAAATGAACACCAGAATCAATGACGCAAGAAGTCAACCTGAAACACATTACCTCCTCAAATTAACCTGAAACACATTACCTTCCCAAGTCAGCCTAAGCCTTTTATCAGCGTTAATCTTTATAGTTTTCAAATGTATATAATTTTTGAAGGATTAAAAGAAAATTTGACTTATTTGATATTCAGCGAATTCTTGTTTTACAATTTCTTTTAATTGTGAGCCGGAAGAAAATGACAACACTTTTGAATTTTATTCAACATTTTTCACATTTCTAAAATAAAAGGAAGATAAACATTTTCAAACAGGACAATTTCAAGTGAAAAAGGTACTTGAAGCTGGTGAGGCTCATTCTGCCTCTTTCGAAGAAAAAGAGCAAACGATGCCAAAACAATGAAGCATTTCTTAAAAGCAAATAATATGAGAGATCCGAAAGACCGGAGAACAGAACTTCTAACATTGTCAGAAGCAAATGGTCGCCTTATTTGAATGTGGCACGCAGCCCAGCTCATAGCAAAGATGAAAGACAATCATGTTAGAAGAATTGATCACTTCCTAAGTGTCCATCTGGTCGTGGCATCATGAAGAGAATCCCTCAAGTTATTCGTTAGCATTGCCAATTAGCGACACAAGAGTAAGGCCATTCAAGATTAAGATTTTGGCACAAAGAGAGTCATGAGTACCCACATTGGGGTATTACCAAAACAAGATGTCGTTAAGATCACAAGATTTAAATCAAGCATATATGAAAAATGAGTCTCACCGTTTGGAGTACTCAGGGTCGAAAATGAAAAAAAAAATCTTACCTTGAGAAACAAACCATTCAATCTTCAGTTGGAAGACATGTACTGAGAAGCAAATTTGATTGAGCAATCGAGTCAGGGGCAAAAATGGAGTCAAGGCCATATACCTGGTCACAACAAGAATTTGAGAGAGAAAACATTTCCTCTGAAATGAAGCAGAAAACAAAGACCAAAAGATGATCAGGTTGATCCTTAGAAGATTGCAAACTTGAGCAGACAAGTTGCTACATCGATATTGAGGCAAGTTCCATTCAAGAATGATCAAGTGAAGGAAGACTGAGGTCTTCACTTTAATCCAGAAGAAGAATTGATTATCAACATTTCTGCATACAGGAACTTCATGCATTACATTTAGATACATATCCATTGTATGCACATTTCATGCATCAAGGCATATTTTTAAGGATTGTTTAATGAAAAGAAGAGAGCGAAGAAAGAGCATAGTTCAAGTCTCAAAAGGAGAAGATTCTGTCAACGTGGCTAAGCCTCAAGGATCAAGGAGCCCAATCGAGAAGAATCATTACATTGATGTGGGGCACGTTACCCAAACAACTTGATATTTTCAAAGCAATTTTTAAAAAAGAATTTAAGCCTAATTTTAGGGGTTTCTTGATGTTTTTAAATGTGTTTTAGAAATTAAACATGATTTTCAGGGGTTTCTTGATGATGATTTTCAATGAATTTTTTAAAAAGGAGACTAAGCCTAATTTTTAGGGGTTCATTGACAACTAAGAAACTAAACTTGATTTTCAAGGGTTTCTTGATGAGTAAGTCCTTCAAGATATCAATAAGTCTTTTGAGCGTGATGTTTAAATCCTTCGGGTCATCTATAAGTCTTTCGAGTAAGATGATAAGCCTTTCAGGCTATTAGGGATGCACAAAGTCAGATTTAAATCCGATCTGGATCGAATAAAAACCGATCTGGTTTTTTCACCTAACCAAAAAACTGGATTTTAAAAAAAACTGGTTCGGATCCTAACCGGTTTGAAGGGCCGGATGGTGTAATCGGTTTCGATTTGAAAAAATCAGTTTTTTAAAAAAACCGATATTTAATATGGTAAAAAAATCGGTCGTCCAATTTTTTTCCAAATCGGTTATATTAACAGCTAATTTTTTAACCCCATACCGATTTTTTATCCATTTTTTTTTCAAACCAGTTTTTAATCCGATAAAAAAAAAGCCGTCCAATTTTTTCCCAAACCGATTATACTATCCGGTTTTAAAATATCCGATCTGGTTTAAAAAACCCAGTTTTTACCAAATCCGGTTTCATATATTTTTTGCGCAAAATCGGATATTCGGATTTTTTGTGCACCTCTACGATCATCCATAAGACCTTCGGGCATAATGTTTTCAAATGAGTTTTTAGAAACTAAGCCTGATTTTCAAGGGTTTCTTGATAATTATCTCCAAAGAGTTTTTAAAAGGAAGTTTAGCCTAATTTTTAGGGGTTTCTTGACAACTAAGAAACTAAGCTTGATTTTCAAGGGTTTCTTGATGAGTAAGTCCTTCGGACCATCAGTAAGTCTTTTGAGCATGCTTAAATCCTTCCGGTCATCTATAAGTCTTTCGAGCAAGATGATAAGTCTTTCGGGCCATCCATAAGACCTTCGGGCATGATTTTTTTCAAATGAGTTTTTAGAAACTAAGCCTAATTTTTAGGGGTTTCTTGATGATTATCTCCAAAGAATTTTTAAAGGAAGCTAAGCCTAATTTTTAGGGGTTCCTTGATGAAAACTGAAAAAGTAAGTTTTTTAGAAACTAAGCTTTATTTTCAGGGGTTTCTTCATGTTTTTAAATGATTTTTGAAAGAAACTAAGCTTAATTTTAGGAGTTTCTTGATAACTATAAATGAATCTTTTTGAAGAAGCAAAATTTATCAAGGGTAAAAAAAATTACAAAGGCAAGATGCACCCATTCACAAGTCAAGATTCACAAGAATACACTCAGATGCAGTAGATAAATAATACAATCAAACTAGGAAAAGAATGAAGACTACTCTAGCAATGAAGACTGCTCTTACATGAATTTGCATCTTTGCATCATACATTTCATCATTTCATACATACATGATCAAGAAAACTTGCATTCATACATGAATTTGCATCTTTGCATCATACATTTCATCATTTTATACACATGATAAATTTTGATTTCATCTCATGAGGATGCCTATAAAATTTATTTTGAAAAACTATTTTGTCCTTCTTAGGATCATCTTTTCTACAGAATTGTTTAAGTCATTCTCAGGACCGTTTTTCTGGGATGCTGCGTGAGTCTTTCTTAAGATTTTTCCCTGGAAATATTTTCAATGATTTCTTTCTTCCAACTTGAATTTTCTAGGTCACTTCAATGAGAATGAGCAGTGTCGTTTCCAGGATGTACCCAACAAAGACAAAAACTCAGCAATTTGCAAGATTAAGGAATTCAAAGAGCCAATAAAGATTTCATTTTATGACTTCAGCAAAAAATCAATCCATAATTTTCACCATTGAAAGAAATGGATCTCAGTAAAATTCGAGGACCTTCGGGTCAATACCTTTGGGTGCTTCAAACATAATTACTACTGACACATGATAATCTTTTGCAGGTTTAAAAATCTTCAAAGAGAAGATAAATCGATCAACATTTCCAATGAAGAGTTCATAATGAGAAGAACTCATCCAACAAGGGACAAGAAGTTCATAATGAGAATAACTTGTTCAACCTCGGTTCAACATTTCCAGTGGAGAGTTCATAATGAGAAAACCTCATCTAACGAGGGAGAATAATTTCATAATGATAAGAACTTGTTCAACCTTGGATCAATGTTTCCAGTGGAGAGTTCATAATGAGAAGAACTAATCCAACGAGGGAGAAGAAGTTCGTTCAACCTTGGATCAACATTTCCAGTAGAGAGTTCATAATGATAAGAACTTATCCAATGAGGGAGAAGAAATTCATAATGAGAAGAACCTGTTCAACCTTGGATTAACATTTACAGTGGAGAGTTCATAATGAGAAGAACTCATCCAACGAGGGAGAAGAAGTTTATAATGAGAAGAACTTGTTCATCCTAGGCTCAACTTATCTAGCAAGGGAAAAGAAGTTCATAATGAGAAGAACTTGTTTAACATTGGTTTGATTTCATCACAAAAGGAAATGGATTGACATCCCCAGCGAAGAGTTCATAATGAGAATAACTCGCCCGATCAGAAGAAATTGGAGCTCCAGATGCGAAACAAACATCGTAGCTAGACAAAATTAGGTCATTATTTGTCTTTGCTTCGTCATTGTTTACATAATAAATGAGCAAAGAGGGGCAGCAGTAATACACTAATTTTGTCCTAAAATAAAAGAAGGAATGAAATCCAAGGACTAAGTATGTAATTGTACTTACTGTAATTTGGGGGCTTTAAAAGCCAATCCAAAAGCAGAAATTGGATCTCTCTCCCCCGATTTTTGTACCTCTCTCCCTTTTTTGTAATCACCCCATGTTTTGTATCCTGAAGGAGAAAGGCAAATAAAAAACGTAAAAGAAATTTTTTTTCCTCCTTGTTTATTCTTTCTTTGGACGTGAGCATGTAGGAATAGGGGTGTGAGTGGAGGAGGTAGTCCTTCACCTCGGTTCGTGGTCCTCACCGGCGTGTGTTAGAGAACCGTCGAGTAACCATGACTGTCAGTTATAAAGAGAGGGTAGGAGAGGTAAATAAAGGCTTCTTTTAGTTCGATTTGGGTGGCCTTTTCGGCCTCCCTTCTCGTCGGTTGTTGTGGCCTAGTCTGTGTTTGGGTTAGACGATGACCACTAGAGGTTTGACGATCGACGTCGTTAGTCTTGGGGCTTAGGTGTGATGGTCGGGTAGTAGAATAAAATAGAGAAGTTTTTTATGTGTTGTATGAGAAAGGGGGATTGTTTTAAAGTTTTTAGTTTAAGCGCAAGATAGGTCCCCAATTTTATTATATTTATTACTTTGGCTACCCTTTTTTTGGGTTAATCATACTTAGGTCTCTTCACTTCTTCCTTGTTTTTACATTATGGTCATCATGCATCTTTTTTATTTATTTATTGTGATTCTGACTCACTGTTTTGATTTCATATTATTTTGCTCATTTATTTATAGCTTATTTATTCTAACTTTGACATGCTATTTTGTTTATTTTTAATTTGGTCACTGATTTATACTAATTTTTATTTTATTGCATATTAACCACTAACTTTTATTTCATTGCACTTTAACCATTGTTATTTATTTATTTATTATTTCTAATATTCAATTCGACCTTATGGTGACCCGATCTGGGGTAAGATCCATATTATTATGGTTCAGACTCTGCTAACTACTGACTTTTATTTTATTGCACTCTAACAATTATTTATTTATTTATTGTTTCCAATAATCAATTCAACCTTGTGGTGACTCGATCCGGGTATGATCCGCATTATTATGGTTCGAACTCTACTAACCACTAACTTTTTATTTTTATTTTAATTTTTATTTTGTTAATTATTTGAATTATTTGATTTGACCTTGTGGTGATTGGATCTGGGGTATGATCCACATTATTATGGCTCGGACTCTGCTAACCGCTTGCATTTCTAACCGCTAATTACTAACTAGTAACATTTTATTTTTATTCCATTTTATTTCTTCTATTTAACTTTATGCACTTTTAAATTTATGCACTTTTATTTTCCTTATTTAATTTCAGTACTTACATTTTATTTGCTTTAATATTCTAATCGTTTATTTCTGTCTGTTTATTTTTATGTACTTTAATTTTATTCGTTTAATTACTATATTTTATTTCTATAATTTAATTTTTGCATGGTTATATTTTGTTTCCTTACATTTTACCATGTATGGATATTATATTTTTGTTCGTATTATTTATGTGTGTGTATATATATATATGTTTTTTGTTCTTGGGAATTGGTTTCGACTGATTGTACGAAATCCTAATTCAATTTTAATTCAAATATTTTCAAGAGCTGCATTTTTAGAACGGGCGTGAAAAGTATCACTTAATCAAAGTGTTGCAATACGATACAACGTTCAAACAAAATGAGATCTTAAAATGAGTCAAAGTTATTTTTATTGCTAATTAATCGATTTTAATACAAATGATGAAATGCATGTTTATAAATGGTAATTTATGTTATAGGATGAAAAACAAATATCCAAAATTACACGCTAGTCCTTTTAATTTAGAGGATAATTCGAGTTGGCCCTTGCCTAAATGCTCGAAGGACCATCTCGATTATTCGACTCAATAACTGATTTAAAAATCAAATAGGATTAATATTAGAGCCTACATTTTAAGTTTGAGCTTCTAAGTTCCTTTAATTTCATAATTTGACACCTTAAGCTAGAAAAAGCCTTTAATTTACCTTAGCTTAATTAGGATTAAATAAAATTTTGTTTGATCGTATTGTTTTTCTAAACCTAAGGCATTTTTCACTTATTAGATAATTAATAGTATATCTCCCTCAATCATGCTCCGGGAGTGACTGCTGAGAATTCCCGAATTAAGTCGACATCCTTTTCAAAACTATATCATGATTTTATAAAATTAAGGCAATGTCCGATTATTAGGCACAATAGTTTATCTCCAACATTTATGCTAGGGGTGAATGCTATCTGTCTCAATAAATGAATACCCTTTTCAACTTTTGCATCCGTAATGATTTTTAAATTAAATAAAGACCGAACTCAAAATTTACAATTTTAAATATAGGGTAATCAACTAGGTCCCAATTTTTGTGCGCTAGTGGGGGTGCTATTCCTTCCCCACACGTAACTGACTACTGAATCCGATTTCTGGATTTTAGCAGACCTTAAAATCGATATTTTGATAAAAATAAAATATTTTATTAAAATACCCGGTTTCTATGGTGTCCCAATTGCACCTTAAATGATTGGTGGTGACTCCTCACATTTCGAAATATTTTCAAACAGAAACCCCCCGAGTCGATATCGGTTTTTCCTCGCTCGGGCGAAAAATGGTGTCGACACTAGTCTTCTGACGGTGTACGAGTGCATTACATTTGCATATTTATTTGTACCATGAATATTATGAATCAGATTGTGATTATGCTTGTTGTTTTTTTTCCGAATACTTAGTTTATTTGCACATTTTGACCACATTGAGCTCTTTGGTCACCCCATTTATTTCTCCCTATAAGATATTTCAAGATGATAGGATCAGATTGTCATCTCGAGAATCGGAGTCTCGGATTTAAATTACATTTCTTTTAATATTATTTTTTGATAAAATGATAATAATTCTATAAATTATTTGAAAATTTGAATCCACTTTATTAAATTTTTTGAAATAATTTTTGGATCACTTTAGTGATCAATGTAACCTTCTAGATTTAGCTGTAATGTCTAGGTCGGGTTTCGTGGGTTACATTCATCCCTTGAGGATGTTTTACAAAAGATATTCTTGATTTTTTCCTCTTGAAGACTTTTTCAAACTTTATCTCCTCCTTTGAGGATTATTCTTAAAAAATTCTTAAGAATTATCTCTTGTGTATGTTTCTTTAAGAATCCTCATGAGGTATAGTCTTTGAAAATTCTTTCTTGAGGATCTTTTCTAGTATTCTCTCCTCTCTTGAAAGTTTTTCTTTGAAAATCACAATTTTCCTCCCTTAAGAATATTTTTCTAGAATCTCTCTTGAGTTTCTTCCAAAGTTATAAACCTCTCTTGAAGGTATTTTTTATTCCCTTAAAACACAATTTTGTTTATCTTGAGACCAGTTTCCCTTGAAACACATATGTTGTCTCCCTCGATACTTGTTTCCCTTGAAACACATATTTTGTCTCCATTGAGACATATTTCCCTTGAAAGACAATTTTATCTTCTTGAAACTTGTTTCTCTTGAAACACAATTTTATCTTCCTTGAGACTAGTTTTCCTTGAAACGTAGATTTTTTCTCCCTTAAGACTAGTCTCCTAAGACTAGTCTCCCCTGAAACTCTGATTTCATCTCCCTTGATATCAGTTTCTCTTGAAACATAGATTTCGTCTCCCTTGAGACCAATTGACCTTGAAACATAGATTTTGTCTCCCTTGAAACATAGATTTTATCTCTATTGAAACACAAATTTTGTCTCAAGGAATTTTGTCTCATTTGATACTAGTTTTCCTTGAAACAAAATTTTGTCTCTTGAAATCAGTTTCTTTTGAAACATAAAATTCGTCTTCATTGAGATCAGTTTCCCTAGAAACAATTTTGTCTCACTTGAGAATGTTTCATATGACACAAAATTTGGTTTCATTGAGACCAGTTTCCCTTGAAGCATAATTTTGTCTCCCTTGAAACCAATTTCCTTTGAAATAGAGAATTCATCTTCATTGAGATCAATTTCTCTTGACAATGTTTCTCAATCAGTTTCCTTTGAAATGGAGAATTCATCTTCATTGAGATCAGTTTCTCTTGAAACAAAACCAACCTCCCTTGACATTTCCATTTAATCTTGAGATAAAGGCAAGTATTTCTTAAGACCAATGATTTCAATCTCCTATTTCATCACACGTGATCCTTTCCCAATTTCGTTTGAGACACCTTTTGTAACATCCCTTGAGGGTTGTTTGTAAAATTCAATATAATGATGGTGTTAAATCTCTTTCGAGATGTTATCTTATCCATATTATAGGACATATTCATTCACTTTAACATTTGGTAGAGAATAAGTTTTCGAGAGGAGATGAAATTATTAAGAACGAGCTTCATATCCATCTGTGTGGAGGAATGGAGCATATTATTAAGAGCAAGCCCAACATCCTTTGTTTGGAGGAGTGAAGTAAATTATTACAAGCGAGTCCATCATCATTTGCTATCGAAGAGTGGAGCATATTATTAAGAGCGAGCGTAACATCCTCTACTATGAAGGAGTGAAGTAAAATTATTGAGAGTGAGCCCAACATCCTTTGCTATGGAAGAGTGGAGAAAAATTAACGAAGAAGCCCAACATCTTTTGTTATGGAGTAGTGGAGCAAATTATTACGAGTGAGCCCAAAATCTTTTGCTATGGAGGAGTGGAGCAAATTTTTATGAGAGGACCCAACATCCTTTGTTGTGGAGTGGAGCATAATACTAAGAGCATCCCTAGGTCCTTTGCATGAGTAGAGCAACTTTTAACATATAAACTATTCGGACAAAATTTGTCATTTTTCTTTTCTTATACTTGCTTCTTAGTAATGGCAAATAGGGGAAGTTGTCGTTACTTTGTTCGGGCTTAATACCTTGGCCCAGATCCAATAAAACCATTTTCAACAAGCCAACCTAGGTCTTAACTTGAAGCTAAACCCTATCAAACCCTAGTGGTCGTCAACCATCAACCTCCTCTAAATTCTCCACTAGCCACAGAAGAGACCCTCTCCCATTCTAATTCTACCTATAACGATCTTATCTCATCTCACAAATAAATTCCATCCAAACCCCGTTGAATATGACCCCCACAACATCATATTCAGCCCCTAATATCTCTATATAAATCACACGAATTTAACAAAAAAAAAAATCTAAGTTGGAGAGAATCTGGAAAAAAGAGTAGGCCAACAAAGAAATTTGGGGAACCACATATGAAAAGAGAGGATTGAAGTTAGAGAAACAAATCGAAAAATATAGGAGAGGATCTTACCTTTCAATCAAAGAGGGACGATGACTTTTGGGGACTCCTTAATTTCGTGAATTTAAACAGTCAACGTGAGGTTATCGATGCTAAGATCAACATATTTTAAAACTAGCTCCATCTAATAGCTGAGATCGAAGATCAATGAGGTGAAAACTAAATGGTTCTCAGTTAATTCATGGAATTTAGAGCATCTTCAAGCATAAAGGAAACCGGATCCAGAATTAGGGGACCCAGAGGAGTCTTCCGGTGGAATTTGAGCTCCATCAACCACTATTAACAGTGATGAATGATGCTTGGTTGACGACAAGTCGACAACAAGTGACAGGCGATCGGTGACCCACTGGCCAGACTTCCAGAGAAACTAGAGAAATTGTTAGATAGAGACAATGGAAAATAAAAAGAATATAGAAAGTGAGAAAAAGAGAGAAAAAAAAGAGTATTTAAAACCTCCCAAAACGACATCATTTGGGAGGATTGTACAAACCCCAAAATGGTGGGACACTCGACCCATGACATGTGCCCGACCCGATTCGCTCTTGGATCCACGCTTTTCTTTCATTTTTAGGTAAAATATATTTTTTGTCCCTCTAGTTTCATTATTTATTTTATTTGATCCTTTTGATGTAATTTCTCACTATTTTGGCCGTTTTAATTTTTAATGTTTTCCAAGTCGTATTTTATAGATTAATTACCATATTTGTCTCATGTAAGTTCATATTCTTGCAATTTAATCTCGATATATTAATAATTTATTTTTGGATATTTTCTTTCACATTTTTAAGGTAATATTTTTCATGTATAATAACTAAATATCGTGATCATTACTAATATTTTTTTTTCAAGACAACATATATCTTACCTACGTATCAAATATTTTAGCGTTGTAGGGGTGCTCTAACATTTCCCATTCATAATCGTAACTCGAATCTAATTTTAATTTTGAATTTAAATATATACCCGATTTAAGGATATTTCGTCGTACCCAACTCAAAACGATCAAAGGTGACTCTAAACAATTTCAAAGGTCCAACATTTTTCGAACCACCACAAAACAGTTTCAAAAATGATTGTTCTATTGACTATTACCTCGGTAAAGCGAGTGTTGTTACTGATGCTTTGAGTCAAAGATCGGTGGTTGATTTGCAAGCAATGTTTACTAGATTGAGTGTGTCTAGTGATGGTGGTTTTGTAGCGGAATTTCAAGTTAAATATGACCCTAAATAAAAACGGTCCATTTTTCTATATACTTATAGTGGAATAAAAATAAAAAAAATTGTATGTAAAATTGTAAGAATATAATGCATCTTTTAGTTATACTATGTTAGAAAATAGCGACAAGTATAGTGATTGTAAATAAAATTATCACTAAAATTTTAGGTGTAAAATCCTTTTTGTGAAAAAAACTTGAAGACCATTTTTTTATGAAATTTGGGTCAAAAGAGATATTTCTTATATTTTGACTCAAATTATAATTGATAATTAAGTTAGATTTCGGTGTAAATCATATGATTCGAGATTTGAAGTTTTAAAACAATTTATTATCATACGATCATTATGTTTATCGTTATCTTTTAAAATATTAAAAATAAAACATATACAAGAAGAGAATTATATTTAAGCCATAAAAATACATTATTATAAAGGAAACCCATGAAAAATGGACAAAAATAATAAATTAGTTGTATAAAACAGAATGCACCGCATGATATTAGGGACGGGCGCGGGATGGGTCGGGTTAGTTTTTCTGCCGCAACGACTTCAAGTCAAAAATGTATTATTTTTAATCTGATCCTGTCTCGCCTCAAAAATTGCTAGCTTTTCTCTTATCTTGAATTCGTTTTGATTTTTAGATTAAAATCTCGATCCCGATCTGAATATATTAATACTTTAAATAAAATATAAAATATTTTATTTACAATATATTTATAATATTTTTTTTATATTTAAAATGATTAAAATAACATATTTTATAATTTGTTATTTTTTAACAATTAAATAACCATATTTTAACACTATAAAAAAGAAAAATCCTTAAAACCTTAAATATATTATATATGTAAATAGGTAATTTTGTAATTTATATTGGATCGGTGTTTTTTTACCTTAAACTCGATCTCTCCCCGATCCAACTTTATCATTATATAACCCACTCCGTTCTACCCCAAATCCAAAATTTCAAAAAAGAAAAATTACTTGTATAAGGTCGCTCGAATCGAAACCCGTCAGATTTAAGTATTTTAACCATCCCTAACATTATATAATTATTTCTCTTGTTTGGTTTTTTTTATTTTTCTTATTATATATATTATTTTTTTTATTAGTCCAAGATCATTACACGTCAGTCTATCCAAAGATTACAAATATTTGTGGGAAAAATAGAAATTATTAAAATCTCAGTAATTCACCGAAATCTTTTCTGATTAATTTGCCAGTAAGTATTCAAGAAACTTAGAAATTTGAAATTTGAAATTTGAAATTTTAAATGCAGAATTCAAAATTCATATTAATTTTAATGGAGAGGAGAGATAGAAGTACTTTATTTATTAGGCTTAATATATTTTTTTACTATCTAAACTATATTTCAAAATATGATTCGATGTTTAAAGAATTTTTTGTTAAAAAAAAGTATTTAATTTTTTTCCGTTACACTTTTAGATGTCTACTGTTATATTTTTAATTTTTTAGTTTTTTAATAATAAAAAAATTATTTTTAAAATAAATTTAAAAAATCAAACCCCTTACGTCGTCCCTCTACCTTCCATCCCCAACATCCGATGACGAAGGGTTACTAATGGTCAGGTTTTGTTCGGAGTAGGATAAGAAACCCAACGATGGCAGTCTTGTATTGTACAGACGGTTGTAGCAGTCGAAATCGCTGGAAAACAACAACGCAAAAACTTTAAAATCCGACGACCCTTCGTAGCATTTTCACGACGATCGGCGCAGTTTCACGGTGGGTGGGAGATTGAGTTTTGATTGCGACGGCGAGATGATTATGATTACGACCACAGACCTATGGTGGTCGATTGACAGTGAAATATGTAAATTTTTAGGTTTTTAATTATAATATTAATTTTTAAAATTTTATATGCGTGACACGTGTAAGATAACGACCAAATTTAATGATCGTTACGGTCCAGACACCTAAAAGCGTAACGAAAAAATATTAACACTTATTTTTAGTGAAAAAATTTTAAACACTAAATCATATTTTAAAATATAATTTAGTCACTAAAAAGCAATATTTTCAAAACCGGACCGGACATTGAACCGGTGAAGGTACTGGTTCACTGGTTCAACCGGATTCAACCGCGGTTGAACCGGATTTTATATAAAATAATTTTTTTTAATTTTACATAATATTCAAAGCAATATTAATATATATGTAACACTTTTTTTAAGTTTACAATATTAAAAGGTATAAAAATATCACAAGTCATAACATGTATAAATGAAAAACCATAAAATCAAGTGAAACAAAATGATTCAAATCAACTACAACATAATATTTAAGGTAAAACATTTTAAATAATAAATATAATTATATAATTATAATCAAAAAAATAAAATTGGGGCTTAAAAAATTATAACAAATGATGTCATTTGGTTTAATTGTTTTAAAAAAATAATCTCACATGGCTAAGAAACATAGAAGAGTATCCCAAAAGTTTAAAGAGAAAATATGAAAACAAAAAAATCCCACATGGCTAAGAAACATAGAAGAGCATCCCAACTTACTTCTATAAATAATAGAGGTAATTTGACATTCAAAATCAATGAGCCTTTTGGTGAGCACAAAGTGAACTATTCTTTTGCTTCAATTAAGCTCAAATTTTAGGCTTCAATTGAGCTTAAATTTTAGGCTTCAATCGAACTTCTAAATTTTTTTTGAATTCGAGCATTTTCGATTTCAAGTTTTAATATTATATTTCGAGTTGATAATTTTTAGCTCGTGAGTTTTTGAGTCGAGTTGAGTTTACTTTTAAAGTTTTCGAGTTCAAGTTGAACTCAGCAATACTCGAATTTGACTCGTCTCGTTGAACAAACGACGTCGTTTGGTTTAATTTTTTAAAAGAAAAAAAGTGAACCGACGGTTCAAACCGGTTTTGCCGATTTTCAGCCGGTTCACCCCGATTTTCCCGATTTTCAACTGTTTCTTCCGGTTCTTTATCGGTTTTGTGCTAATCCGGTTTTAAGAGTTAACCAGACCGAATAGGCCACCGGTTCACGGTTCAACCAGTCGAACCGGCCGGTCCGATTTGAATAACATTGCTAAAAAGTGTATTAACCCTATTTATTAATCCAGGGTTTCTTCCACAGTAAAATATAAAGCATCAAATACAGGTTCTCCTTTTCCCTTGGTACACCACATGCTAGTAAAAAAATTTCCACTCAAAAGCTTCAAGCTTCTTCCCCAACTTTTGAATTAGAAAACAAACAAAAAAATGAATAAATCTATGGTCTACACTGCCTCTTACTGAAACTCCTTGCCGAAACAATCTTTGTTAACAAAGCTTTTAACCTCCTAGAGCCAGCTCCAGGTTTCAAAACACCATAATTCTGTCCCTGTAAACTAGAGCACCCCCTTTGTTTCTTCCCATTTCCAGAACACCAACCCCCATATGAGAACTTCCCATGCCTCCTCTTCAGCAGCTCCCTGTCGATTTTGTCGAGAACCGGATCGTTCCGCTTGAACTTCCTGCCGAATGGGCGGCTGCTCAGCACCATCCTTCTGAAATCCTTCAGTCCTAGTGACCTGGGGTGCTGTTTTGGAGGGTTGTCCCATGTGATGTAGTGAAGATCATGGTTCACAGTTGTGTTTTTGTAGTCCTCTGAGTTGCATATCAATGTCTGAAAGTAACCTTCTGGGGAAGACACGAAGTTGGTGTAGTAAAGAAGTAGAGTTCTTGGCAGGTTGTCCCAGCCAACAATGGAGTACTCGGCAAATGATCTTGAGATCACTGTCCAAGCTGATCCTGTTGGGTTTTCAAGCAAATTAAATGATGGAATGCCACCCAAGGGATTTCAAAATCCAAAAATATATTTTTTATGGAGCATACATGCATTAATGATACTAAAATTTTATACCGAACAAGCGTAGATAAAATTGCATGACACAATTGGGGATGATAATTTAATTCGAAATAAAATTGCATGACAAAATTGGATATGATAATTTAATTCGAAACCGATGGATTTCAATTCGATCCAACTTGATAGAGTCTGTTTTTTTATAAAAAAAATCGGATTCGAATCGTGTTGGTTCGAGTCGGATTTTATATAGGGGTGTGGTCGGGTCAGGTCGGATCAAATTCAGGTGGATGGTGAAAAATCTACTACTAGACCCGACCCGAAAAATAATAATATAATATAATATAATATAATCTTTTCATATAAATTTATAGATAATTACTATAATATCCTTCTCTATATTTTTTAATTAGGTCCTTGGTTCCATTCCGGATTAGAAACGTATTTGGTGGGTGATTAAAACATCAATATCCCAGCAAGCAAAAACTCACCAACCTTACCTACCATGACTGACATGATCAGCAATAATAAATAGCCTTTTATACATTGAAGTCCACTTCACACCAAAAAAGGAAAACATCCTCTTCATCTTCAAAGAAATCATTGCCTTCTTTGATCAAAAAAAAAATCATTGCCTTCTGGTTTGAGACCATAAGCTAACCTAAGGGACCCAATTTTACAAAATCCCAAAAATCTTTGTTTTTTTAACTCCCAATAGATTCTAATGCATGAACCATGCGCATGAACTACTGTGCTTTTCAATGTAATGTGTTTCTTTACATTGTTCAGGAACTCACATGTTAGAGATAAGTGATTTTTAAGGGAAAATTACGTATTTAATATCTAAACTATTTTTTTCTGTTTTAATACTTAAACTTTTAATTTTTTTAAAATCGTACCTAAAGTTTACTTTTTATTTCATTTTAATACACATCGTTAAAACTTAAAGCGTTAGTACCTAAACTATCAGTTTTGATCCGTTTTGATACCTAAATTTTTAATTTTTTTCAAAACTTAAGTATGATTTAGGTATTAAACATGTTTTGATAACTAGACATTCAATTTTTTAAAAATTTAAAAATGAGATATTAAAATAAAATAAAAACTAAACTTTAGGCATTTAAAAGAAAATTTTGAGTGAAATGGAGAAATAACCTGTAAAAAGCTTGAAAGCAGTGGGCAGTGTTCTCTGTTTAATCACCCACCAGATTTCTGACTTGTTCTTGCTGTAAAGCCCTGGATCTATTATTATGGGTTTCCCTCTCTTGTTCCTGCAATATTTTATCATATTTAATGTGAACAAATTGGAGTAAAAAAATAGGAGCCAAAACAAGATTTTCTTACAGTTTCCAGCCTAGTTGACTGGCATGCTGAATGAAATTGAGATCTTTTGGCAAACCAGAAAAGGCATGAATCAGATCTGAAAATTAAAAAAAACCCAGAAAATATATAAGATCACGAATCATGAGAACTCACACAATCATGCATAAAACCATAAGAAAACCCCCATTAATCCACTCACCATACCATCTTGAGTAACTAAAGGATAATCAGAAGCACTGAGATTAATGAACCAATCCCATTTGCAGCATCTCAAAAGCATGGACATAGCATGGAGAGTTGTGGCAAGCATTGTCGGACCTCTATAAGTAACCAGGTTCGGTTTCCCGACGATATAGACATTACCGACCAAACTAAAAACTGGGTGATCCGACACAAACTCTGCAATCTCCTTGTGCTCCTGGGCAGGCGCCTCGTAATCCAGATGAATCAGATACCGATTCCCAGGGTGATACAAAGCATGTAGGGTGCGTTTTAGCTTGATTGTGTCCCCTTTGGAAGCTGAGATTAAGTAGGCAAAGGTAATCGGATATGTCCTATTGGATTTTTGTACGATGTTTAAGGTTGACATGGGATTGAACCTTGTAATGGGGATGGTTAGTTTAGTTGGGAGGTACAGAACAGACAAGAGGATTGAAGTGAAAATGAAGGACACCATGAAAGCTTTGATCCCCATGTTTCAGCCTGTTGGGAAGGAGAAAGAAGTGGGAATCACGACAAAAAAAAAAGGCTTAAATGGAAATGTGTGGATTTAAATCTGTGGAGGGTTCCTTACTTTGAATCGAAGGCCTCCATCTGTCACCTGCAATCGTTAAAAAAACTACTGCTTAGGTGATGTAATGACTGTTTTGCCCTAGGTTTTTGTCGGTAGGAGTAGGGTATTAATGGGATTTGGATGGGTTGAAATCCCCAATTTTAACTTGAGAATAAGGAGTCAACATCTTTACTCATTGCTAATGAGGAAAAACACACAGAACCATACCTTAAAAAAGCAGTATACGTATTCTCGAGGAAGCTTCACTTCTTTCTTTCCTTTTATATCCTTTGTTCCTAATTTAATTTAGGGTAAACTCCCGATTATAGTGTATTATTTTATTGAATCTTATAACTATTAAAAATTATAAAAATAATTATTTGAATATTCATATGTTTCAAATTTATTATTTTTTTGTTAAAAAATTGACAGTCGTCTAATTGGACGTTAACATGCTAACCGAAATATAATAGTCATTTGAGATTTTGGGATCAAATATTATGATATTCCAATCAGTAGGTTAATATACATCTCAGATTATCGTCAATTTTTTAATGTAAAACATAGTTTAGAACTTATGAATAGTCAGGTAACAATTTGTAACTTATAATAGCAACGGGACTTAACAGAGCAACTAACTATAGTTAAAGAATCATTTTATAACTATTAATAATCGATGTACTCAACAAAATAGTACCTTATAATCAGGGGACTATTTTTGTACGTTACCCTTTAATTTAATATGTTGATTGATTTTGTGTAAAATAGTTATTTACATGTTGAATTATAATAATTTATGTGTAAAAAATAATATTCTATCCAAATGGATTCAATAATCAAATTGAAAATATATGAATAAAATATATAAATAATTTTGAATTTAATATTATAAAATTTAAAATAATTCACACGTTTAAATTAAAATCGGATCATAAAATATGAAATGACCATAGCCTAAAATGATCCAATCTAAAAATCCTAACTCTTAAATTCAAAATGACTTAAACACAAAATGATACAAATTCAAAATGACATGAATAACAAATAACTTAACTTGAAACTGGCATGACTTAAAATGTATCCGAACTCGATTCTTGACTCAAAATGACATATGGTTGTTTAATTTAAAATACATATGGTGGTGAGTCATCCACCGTGAAAGTAACGGTGGTATTTGACCCTGCTCCATTCTTGCCGGCAACCCTCCGATAACATTGTCGCGTGTATTGGCAGAACGAGAGAAGTTGATTCTTTTTCACATCCAAAACCCTAAATCATGGAGAGAGAAAAATCATTCTCTAATTTCTTGTGGAGACCAAATGCCACAGCTCCAACTATTGCCATCACCGAGGCAGAGCTTCCACTGTCAACGTAGATTTTCTTGACCGAATGAAACGTCCATGGAAGATTGCTTTGCCTTAAAGGATGTAGGCATAGAAAAAATTGACATGGGTTCAATTTCTATTGACAACACATACCCTGCCGACGCAGCTACTTAAATCCAAAATCTTTAGAAATAATAACTTTGTCTTTTATCACTGAAGTCAATTAATGGGTTCAATTCCTAATATTGTCAAAGATATTTGACAATTCTAAGGGTCAGTTGATGAGTAAACTGATATTTTATCTAAAGTTTGGGGTCAAAATAATATGTCGACTGAATTTCAAGGTTCAAAATAATATGTCGATTGAATTTTAAGGGTCAAATTAGTATTCTATTTAAAGTTCAGGGGTCAAATTAAAAATCAACTCCTCTTACTAACTAAAATGAAATAACGACTCAGTGATGAAAAAAATATAACAATCGATAATATAAGTGACTAAAACTTAAATTCTTTAAAATTGATGACTGAAAAAGCACCCAACTGAAATGAAAGTGATCATTCTTGTAATTTACCGAACAATTTTTTCACATCAATATCAAACACTCAAATTAACAATCCAAAACCATAGTTTTCCACGACACTCAAATTAACAACCCACCACTTTATCGTTCTTGTAATCAAACCTTTTGTTTATACAGGATTAGAAAGGCCATTTGCTCCATATCTTAACAATACGTCGTAATCTTGATGAAGAAGATATTGAATAATCAAACCCAATATTTCCTTTAGATTTTCCTGCATCTTTACCTCTTTTATCACCATTTGTATTTTTCTTTGATTTCTTCCAAAACCATGATCTTGTTTCTCTTGCCTCATTCATGCATTCCTTGTTAATCTCTTGGCTCATCCACGACATCGTCCTCGATGGTGGCTTGACGGGTGAAAAGATCTCCTTTTCCTGCATAAGACGATGTATAGGGGTTCCGGGCTCCAACTCCCATTGGAACGGAACTAGACCGACGCTCCGTCGGTGAGGAATACAAACAGAATCACCCAAGGAAGAATCATCCCTTGAAAGAATTTTACGCAAAAATAGCTCATCAACTTGTAGAACAGAAGCTGTGTGCTCTTCATTGTCCATTTTGAACTACATAGAAGAGTTTACATTAAACCATATTATGAATAAATATAGTGAATAAATATTATTTTTATTTTATAATAGGGAAGTAAATGAAAAAAAAATCAAATAAAACAAAAATAGGACTATATTGATTACTTTGTAACTATGATCTTATAAAATCCCCAATTGCATAAAAAAATTAATTGCTATTTAATTTCCTAAATTGGAATTTTAAGTTTTCAAATATGTTTTAAAGGACTCGGATATTACGATATTTTACCATACATTTATCATTTTATTTTACTTTTTTGGGGAAAAAACTACTTCAGAACGAAGGAAAAAATATGTATATGATCGCCACCGTAATAATAGTAATAGCTATAGTGATAGAACTTCTTGTAAGTTGACATCCCAAATGTATGAGATTAATTTTAAATTAATATTTAATCATAAAATTATTTCAATTTTGTTTTAAGTATAATGTATTAATAAAAATAGTTTTTATATTATTTTACTTTTTAATAATAATATGGTTCGTCGAATAAAATCGGAATACACAGTTAGGTGTTGCAAACTCTGCAAGCTAACTATATGTAATCAATGTTTCATGTGGTCATCTGGTCTTATGTCAATGTCTAGAGAGCTGTTTGGTTCTTTGGCATCTTTAGGGTTTTTGTCTGTTTTTCAAATCTCAGTTACATTAAATCCACACTCAAAGTGTTATGCAAAGTTTATGAGTTTGAATGCAGGGACGGAATTTGGATTAAATATTACGGGAACAAATTTATTTTATATTAAAAGAATAAAAATTTATAAAATATTTAAATTTAAAAATGAGAGGAGAAAATATCTTATTTAACTAAATATTTAATTAAAAGGACTTAAATAATTAAATTTGTTTTAATGGTTTTTCCTTACAGAAAGGTGGAGTTCCGTTTTTAATGCAAAATTTTGGATAAAAATAAAAATTCAAGAATTGTAAATGCTAAATTTTACTATATCCTTTTTTTTATTTGTAGAAATTAAAATTCAAGAATTTTAAGATTGGAGGATAAAAAATTCTACAATTTAATCTCTTTAAAGAAATTATAATATTTAAAATTAATACAATGATAAAAATGTATTTTATCTTTTTATCTCTTTTGACCTTCCTACATTTAAACCTTAAATTATACTATTAGAAGATGTTACAATTATCTCCCTGTAAAAAAATTAAACTCAAGAAAATCATATAAAAATATAACTTTTGTTTTCAAAATTCGAGAATGTTTCAATTTTCCCCCTTAAAAAATCAAATCTCAATTTTCTACTTGAGACAGACATAAGTGGATATTGATCTTTCATTCGATCTTCGAGTTCTCACTATGCTTTTTCAAATTTATAGCTTTTTGAAGAAATTTTACCAAATAAATTTTCTTATTAGGAAGTTGTTTCTCTTCTCTAGCTAGGACATAAATAAGATCTTCCTTATAAATAAATCAAGTTAGATTTTCATAGATAATTAAAGAGAACGATAATATAATACTATGAAAAAACACTCATGTACTGAGTTGAGAAGTCTAATAGGAAATTTTACCAAATGATTTGTCTATCGTGGTCTGCGACGGTATTGGAACTTAATCACTAAAGACAATTAAATTACTATCATGCTAAAAATCAAATCTGAACATTACTCTTAACAATTTGCAAAAGCATATGAGCAATCCTCTAAATATGAGAATCATACAGATCTACTAGATAAGGATTATCAGATCTGGTCGATGCTCGATCAGGAAAAAAATATGATTTCTTTCATAAAATATAATTATATCCGAAATCTGTTAAAGAAAATAAAATATAAAAAGTTATAAATACATGATTAGTCAACGAGCTCAATTTACGGTTTCAAGTTAGAATTTGATGAAACATACTCACAATAATTGAATTAATGTGTCAAAAACATCGAGATAAAGGTCAATAGTAAAAGTCAATACCGATCAAAATCAATGTCAATTGTCAAAATGAAGGCCAATGGCACGGCTCAGTTCAGATGGGCTGGGTTGGGCTCAACTCAACTTGAATAAATTGATTTAGAGTAGATTGACTCAATTAGGTTTGGGCTTGGACAAACTAGACCAATTTGAATTGGGCTTAATAGGTTGTGCTTAGATTGGTGAGGTGGGCCAAGCAAGCTGGCTCAAAAACTACATGTCACATAAAGACCTAGTCCATGATCTGGCTGAGTCAGGCACGGGTCGGGTTTCAGTCGGGTTTCTAAGCGATGAGCGAATTTCTCCCGCAAGCACAACATATGCAACGACCACCAATGCTTGAAAAATCACAAAAATTTCCAGAATTGAAAAAGTAAAGCTTAGGAGCCCCTTACCTACGTTGTTTTGCGACGAAGATGTATTTCATGAACGACCGAAACTTTAACTTCTCCAAAATCTACAACAGTGATGGCAATGGTAAAACTGATGGTATCGACTGATTAGGATGACGTGAAGAGCATGTTGGTGCTAGTAATATCATGCACGGAAAACATGACGGCAACAAATCAATAATGAATAACATGTTAAGAAAGAAGAGAGTTTGGTGAATTTTTGAAGACCAAAGGCCTCTATCTAAGAAATATGATACTTAAATTAAGGAGATTAGCTTAGTAAAAGTTTCATTAAACCGAGGAAATTTTTGAATTGGGCTTAATAGACTATGCAAATCTGAGTGTTTAGTAACTTGTGCTATATTTTAATATCAAAGACAAAGAGTTAGAAACATCTCAACAATATTATGAAAATATTTTGTTAGATGAGATTCGTACAACTTAGATAACAGTGAGCAATGTTAGATGACACCATTATTTATAATATTAAACAATAACCTTCACATGATTTTATATTAGGGGACAAAATTATAAAATTTTATAGGAGAATAAACTTATAAAATTATATACGCCGAAAACATATTAAAAATAAAAATATAAGAATATTTAAAAATTTGAAGGGGCTACTGCCCGCACCCATATGGGTGTATCTAGGCTTAGGCCTACTTAGGTCATGGCCCACCACATGCCCGAAAAAAGGTAAGTTACTTATCTAGTTATTAACTTATTATTTAGTTTATGTTTTGGTTATCCAACTATTATTTATTTTAAAACACACTTAATGTTAAGTTTTAGTTCTGTTTTGGCTATTCATCTTTAAAAAATTAGCGGTGATTTTGATGTGTCATCATAAAATAATGTAATGTCAGGACTGAAAAATAAGTAAAAATGGCAATTTTTTAACGGTAAGTGATCAAAATAGAACCAAAACGTAAGGTTAGGTATGATTTTGAAAAAAATAATAGTTTAGTAACCTAAACATAAATTAAGTAATAGATGGGTGACCAAATAGTTAGTTTACCCTAAATAAAAAATATGTATGAATTATGTTAAGAAAATTATATTGGTCCAACTAATATATATTTTTTAGATTTAATCCATATATATAATGGTTATTATATCTTTAAATTAAAAATATATATGAACTATTTTAAATAAAATTTTTATTATGTTTACATTAGCTCACCCTATAGAATTTTTTCGGATTCGTCACTGCTCCATCCCTCTCTATCCATCCCCGGTATTAACATGTACTGTTCAAAGATATAAAAATCGAGGATGAGTCATGTGGTAACTGAATGGTACTAACAGATTAATTAGAACAGTAAGAAATGTCATTAAAGGATTGTCATTGGTTATTATTAAACCTAGGTATGGATTAATTTGCAAACTTGTCAAATTAGAAGTATTAAATAAAAGATTTCCAAAGGACAAGGAAAGAGTGAAGGATTGTTGATGAGATTAATTTAAGGAGCAAGTAGCAATGTGGCCATTGTTTTACATGCATTAAGGAGGGATTTGGTGCTTATTTTTTTTACTAATCTCCAATAATTATAAGAAAATCTATTTTCAATATTTCATTAATCTATTGACAATTTACACACCGTATACGTAATTAACCTTATTTACATAAGATATTTGATATTATTTGCTCACCATGGGCCGGTGTCAAATTGTATTATGAACTTTTTCTCATCAAGTTCGCTCATGAATTTCAGAAATTTGATTGAATCAACCTTCAAACTTAATATATTTAGTCAGTTTGACTCGCGATTTTTTCGTTTGGTCAAATTATTCTCTTAATAAGTTTGGTTATATTATCTTTGAACTTTAAAGTCGTAATACGTGTCAGAATCGTCTTTCGGTTGAGTCCCGGAATTGGGCTTCGACTTGGATTAAACGATTAGGAGTTGCCACCGATCACTTTAAAACGAATTTAGGTGGGTCGGATATCATCTTACCTGATTTGCGTTGTACCAGAAAGGTGTCGGGTTCGGGAGTCGGTTACGGTCAAGGAAAGATTAGCACCATTGAACCGCCCTTTCGATACCAATTAATTTATCGATTGTCTTTAATTGCGAAAATTGTAATTTAAATTAAAATTTAAATTATTCGATCTGAATTACTTACCCTTTGATCGGTTGGAATTAGGGATGGCAGTATGACCCGAACCCGACGGGGAAACCCGAAACCCGATCAAGTTCGGGTCGGGTTGAATGATATCGGGTCGGGTCGGGTATCAGGGATTTTTTTAGGGATTTTTTCGGGTTGGGGTCGGGTTCAGGGCAAGGTATTCCCGCCCTGATTATATATGTATATAATATTTTATATTTTTTATATTAATTATATATAAAATGTTTTCGGTTTCGGGTTCGGGTTTGGGTATAATATTTCGGGTCAGGTTCGGGGACGGGGCAAAAAAAACCCCGACGGGGCGCCCCGATAAAAAACTCGTTGGGGATTGGGTCAGGGTCGGGGACGGGGATTTATTTCGGGTTTGGGGATCGGGCGAGCAAAACCTGCATCGAACCCGACCCGTTGCCATTCCTAGTTGAAACTACGACTGAAATATTGTATGTTAGATAAAAAAACAAAAAAAAAATACTAAAACACAATGTTAATATGATAATAAAAAACTAAAAAAAATAGATTAAAAAAAGATAATAAAAATGAAAGAAAAAAATATTTAAAAAAATATACAAAAAATAATAATAAAAAACGAAATAAAGTAAAAAAAACAAAAGGTTAAGTTTAAAAAATATTTAGAAGTAAAATAAAAAATAAAAATAAAAATAAAACTTAGGATCAAATTGGAATGTATTGTGCTTAATGAATTAGAAAATGAACTGCAAAAGAATAAATAAAAAGTTAGGGGACCAATTCACAGAATATAAAAAATAAAAATAGGGACTGAATTGATTAAATTGGAAATTCGAAGTCAAATTTACAAGTAGTGACCAAATTGAACTGCGACTCAAAATATCAGGGACTGCGGAAGGAATTTAAGAATCTTCTATTTGCAGAGTAGTCCCTCATATATAAATGAGTTAAAACACCCATTTCCATCTCATTTTCTCACAGAATCATCTCTCTCAAACGAGAGAAGGCTTTCAACTCCTCTCCCTTGGTAATTTCCGGCCACCAGCAGCCGCCGATGGTTGCCGCTCGCGGCGGTCGAAAAAAACTGAAACCCCTCAAAATACTCCTCGCGTCACTGTTAACCCGAAACCGAGCCCCAAATCTTTAAAACACACCCAAATATCCGTAGATCTACAAAAAAAACCGTTCGACACCTACCATTCTCTGGTGACATTTCCGCTTTCGATGGCCCTTTGTGGCTTGGATCGGGGCTGTCTGCTTTTGTTTCTATTCTTTGCTAATGTTTTGGTTTATTTTGTGTTGTGGTTGTGTTTTGTTTCGATAGTGGCTTGTTTTGTGCTTTTTGTGTTGATGTTCCCTCGGTTCTGTTTACTGTGTTGGCAGTGTTGATATGTGTTGAGTTAATCGATTGACGGAATCAACCAAGAGGGAGGTGAATTGGCAATTAAAATTTTGTGGAAGCTTTTGCAGAAAATTGAAAGTAATTGCACAGCGATTTAGAGTGGTTCGACTTTATCAACCAAAGTCTACATCCACAACCTTAGCTATCCACACTAAGGATTTTCCAACAAATTCACTAATTTGTTCTTTCTTTTGAGGCCAAAGAGATAACCTTACAACTCCCTCAAGAATATACTCCAATTCTTGAGAACACTCTTTTCTCAAAGAGAATATTACAAATTTGCAAACTTATAAGAAAAACCTCACAAGACAAATATGTTTACACAATTCTAGAACAAAGAAAGAACACTCAAGAATAAATACAATTGAGTACAATAAGTGTTCTTAAAAGAAAAATGAATATTGAATGAAAAATAGGCTTGAAATGCTCAAACTTGAGGTTTGATGCTTTCTCTTTGATTCTCTCTTGATTCTAGTTGCTTGATGTTTCTTGTTATTGATCAATGGCTTCTAAGCTTGCTTAAATACACATTGAATCACTTCTGAATGTTGGGGATCATTAATGAAGTTATTTTGAGCCGTTTAAGTGTGAAAACAATTAATACAACAGCTTGGAGCGTGGGGGGAATCGGTACCCCTCATGGGGAATCGGTTCCCTAAGTGTAAAATTCAAATATTTCGATCATTGAACAGTGGGGGGAATCGATACCCCTGGGGGGAATCGGTTCCCTCCGAGCATACTGGAATTTCTCGGAGCCAAACCATTCAGGGGGGAATCGGTACCCCCTTGGGGAGGAATCGGTTCTCCCTGGACAAACTGTAATTTTTGGCTTTGAAACGGTTCGAAATACTTTGTAAAATTGTTTTGAAATTATTTTAATATTAAAACTTAATTTTACACTTTAGTAAGGATTTAAAATAAACTTTGAAATACTTTGAGTAATATTTTGATATTCGATTAATATATCGAATATGTTTAGAAAAAATCTTTTTCAAAATTAAAATTCTTTTAATTTAATTTGTTATATCGAAACATCAAAATGTTTTCAACAATCTCCCCCTTTTTGATATAACAAAACATTTTAAGATTTTCTAATTTCAAAATGAATTTTGATTTTGAAAAATACTACTCCCCCTTACTTTTACACTACTTCTCTTCAAAAACACTTTTAACATTTCTCCCCCTTTTTGTTAAGTCAAAAAGACTCGTAAAAGATTTTAAACAAGGTTTTGAAATCATTTAGCCAATTGATTATATATATAAACATAAGCTGCTAAGAACACAATCAAAAGAGATGTTAGCCATTAGTTTCATAATCAATATTCATAAACATGTAATGGATAATTGGTCATATATGTCTGAAGATGCAAAATAAACACGAAATCCAAATCAAATGTATTAAACATAAGTTCGAACAACCAAAAATAAACAATCCAAAAGCATTCAAAATGTTTTAACAATAATGCAAATATCCAAGTTCAATCCAAACAAGCAAAGCAAAGATCAAAGTTCAAGCATCTGTAGGAGGACCGGGAGGTGGGAAATGAGCTCGCATAGCTGCCATTTCATGAGTGAGTTCATTAATACGAGCGTTGGTTGCTTTATTGTTTGCATGCATCTCTCGGAGAATTTCCAATTGTTGAGCTTCCATAGTCGAGAAGTGAGATTCTATGGAAGTGAAGCGAGAATCCAAGGATGCATAACGGAAATCAAATGTCTCCATAAATGATTAAAAATATGGAGGCACATGATCTTCTTGCTGAGCTTGTTCCTCGTGTTATTCCGGCTCATCGTCGGCTTCGTAAATATCTTGCATTAATTGTTCAAGCTCGGGATCGTCGTCAGCTTCTGGTGGAGCTTGAGAAGATCTAGCTCTCGGAGTATTTTCAGAAGATCGAACCCATTCACCGGTGTCCTTATTCTTTATCCATCTCACTCTCGTTAAGGAAAGAAGATTAATTTGTTTCTTGAGAGGAAAGACAGAATCTAGACCTACTCTAAGCCCAGCTTTAGAAAATAGATTACTCATAATGCAACCGTAAACTAGAGATGAACAGAGTTTCTTATTTGGAACTTGGTTTACGGTTTCAACAATTTCAGCAAAAATTATCTTATGAAGATTTATTTTAAGATTATTTTGGAAATAATGTAACCATAAAAGATCTAAAGCACGAAGAGTAGAGTA